>NC_080676.1:136902704-137205735 GCF_030445035.2 Dasypus novemcinctus
TTAGACATGCATTTCCCTACTATTCTATCCAGTTTTGTTCTTTCCAAGCCATTGAGGTAATATCCAGATCATTCATCAGGAGACAATACACAAGACAGGTTTGCTTATTAGGGGGATTTTACTTTACCACTGCTTTAGAGGGCACCCCTATGGATAGCACCACCATAAACTCTTAACTTACCTGTGAACTAGACTTCCATTCTTTTCCTCTCTATCAGATGGTTGTAAAAAAAAATCTCTTTATATTTGTGAGGTAGGTTGCATCATGTTTTGTGCACCTTAATTTACTCATATCTTTTGGACTTGCTCTCCCCGGATCTCAAACAAACCATTTCCTTGGGCAACAAATCACTTCAATTCCTGCCTAACCTTGTGCCTTAGTGACTCAATAATACACATTTCATGAAGGACTGATAAAATTGCACACTTACTTGATGTCTGTGTTCAAGGCTCAATATCAAGCCCTGTGAGAACTATTTTATAAATGATTGTTTATTTTATGCTGCAGAAATCCTAGCCTTGCTTCTGAATCTTAAGATTCAGTACCATGAATATTCTACTGAAGCTTTCAGAGGACAAAGCATCCTCAAATGTGACAGATATTTCTGGCACCATCATATCCTCAGAGTCATATGCCCCAAGTGGCAGTGCAGTTGCAACACATTCTCAACCTGCTGCAAAAACCACTTATGCTCTGGGTTCCCCTTGACTCTGTCAGCCTTTTAAGTCAATCTATAAATGTTTGCAATGGCATTCTAAAATGTGTGATACCGCCATTAAATTCCAAAGGGGCTCACTAAGTGCTGTGCCTTAGTGGTAGGAGATAAGAGGTTATTAAAAAGAAGAAAAAAAAAACAACTACATTAAATGTCCTGGCTTTCCTCAGACATTTGAACTACTAAATTTTTTACTGGTGAAATAAGATGAAATAGTTCTTTGAATCTTCATGGGATTTATCTTACATCTTTTTGATTGCATATTTTTTATAAGGAAATCTTATTTCTCACATTTTGTCACTGTGTCACTACCACACTCACCTCTTCTTTCCTTGACATTATATAATTAATATAATGAATTAGCATGATAACATTTGGAATGTCAGGATCAAGGACTAGACATACACACACACACACACACATACACACACACATATATATGGTAGAAAGCAGAGTGTTTATTCCTAAAAAGACAGTGTACATGCATTTTTGCCCTTGCTGTGCAAAGATGAAATGAATCATATCCTCCCTAATGACAAGGATTGAGAAAATTGTATTTACCAGCTCGGTTGTCAAATATTAGATGGATCTGTTGCAGTAAAGGGACCACATCCAACACAGCACCTATGATTAGGGTTACTCCCTAAATAAGACATTGCTAGGGACCACAAGTTCTGCATTATTCATGGCTTTTGTGATGGAACTCAATTTTGAATTTTACCTGAAATTTGGTATTGCTTCTGTTTTACTATTTTACTCAGAAATAAGCTATTTCCTATCATAATGTCCTTTCATTACACAAGTGAGATAACATGAGAAGTCTATTAGATCTTAAGTATAACTCCCCAAGTTAGACCTAATATAATATAGACATAAACCAAAATTATATTCAGATATATACTAAACACATAACATGATAGTATTTTAGGTCCTAGTGTAAGAATTTTACAGGTGGCCTAGAACTTCCCTAAACTTAACGCTGAGAAAGTCTGGAGGTCTGTTATTAATATTTAGTCAAAATAATGGCAAATAGCCTAGCTAATGACCTATAATGTAATGTTTAAAGTTCAAAGCTCTTCTGGTGGCTCCTAACCCTGGCTTGTTTATTGCTGATTCATGTCTAATATAATATGTTGTACATCTTCCTGTAGCGATATGACAAAATGACATAACAGACCCTGCTGGAAACTTTTGGGAAGCTCTTCTGGAACCAAAATACCAACATTTTGGTAACCTCCATCTGGTGATAAAATGTGCTTGGTGCTAATAAAACTGATCTCTGGGAAGATATGCCTGGGAGTCTCTAGTACTTGATATTTGCCTTCAATCACACTTCCTCCTCTAACATATCTTTTGTATTCAATAAAGCCTGGTTGGAGTAAGATCTGCTGGTTTAGTAAGTCCATTTAATATTCTGACCTGTATAACTTTTCAGTTCCCTTGTACCAGTGTCAACTAATATCCTAAATATAAGAGTTCATAACGGACCATTGGTCTTTCCATGTATAACCAGAAGAATATTTATCATATATATTTTCAGTGACATTTAAAGGTCTTTGTTGAAGGGGAATCAGTACTTTTCTAATCAAGCAGCTCTGTGACTGATTTATATCTTGACATTGGAAGGGGGGAGACAAGTTTCCATTAATAGGTTAACTTTAGCCTTTTGTTCATCAGCTCCCATTATTTATTTTGCTAATTTATTTGATGTGTGTGTATGTGTGTATTTGTGCAAGTGTTTGTATACATTCACAATATATAGAAACATAAGCAACACTGGAGTTAAATGTATAACTATAATGTCCATAGGAACATCATGATATTAATAGCCTGATGTATCAGGTCACTGATGGTTAAATGCATGGGTTGTCATGATTTCCTTCCTGCTTTCCATGGTAATAATCTCCACTTTGCTTTTAACATTTAAATGCTGCCAACTGGCATCTTCCACCTTAAATTCCCATGCCTTTCTGAAATTCCCAACATCAGTGATACTGAGAACTCAAGTCCTATGGCAGCATTGCCTAATACCAACCCTTGTCTATAGAGGATAAGTGCCATGAAGCATCTCAAAGGTACCAATGGTCCCCTCACCAGAGTATTTCTTATTGCCTCAGTGAAGGGTTTGTCTTCTCTACTCTACTTTCAGCATAGTTGTTTAGTGAGTTTCTAGCTATTACATAGTAAGTATTTTCTGAACCTTCATAATCCTTCCTAAATACTCCAACAATGTATTTTTGTAATTTTTATCTCACTTAATTACTTATTCTACATACTCATCATATTAAAGCTTCAAGAAGACATTCCAGAAGCCGATTAAGATTGGGTTCAGAGTTCCTTTCAGTAAACAGAATTTGGCAACATTATTAGAATGTCAATAAATTCTCTATAATTCAAGCTTATACTCTACTGGCCTTGTTCATACAATCTTCTAGTCCACACACGAACGGTCCCTTCTGTTTCTGAAAAGCATAGTCATTGTTCTCTTAGACCAGTGTTTTTAGTTTCCTGGGCAGTTCAAGCAAATACCATGAAATGGGTCAGGTTAAAAAATGGGAATTTATATGCTCACAGTGTAAGATTGGGCAAAAGGCCAAATCAAGGCATGATAAAGATGATGCTTTTTCTCAAAGACTGTGGTGTTGTGGTGTTAGCTTCTGGTCATCTTTAGTCTTTAGCCTGTCACATGGCAATGTATGTGGCAGTATCTCCTGGCTGCTTTCTTTTCTTCCTGGTTCCATTAATGTTCAGCTTCTTGCTTCCAGTGACTTTCTCTCTCTTCATCTGAATTTCATTTTGATTATAAAGGACTCCATTAATAGGATTAAGGTCCATTCTGATTAAGGTATACTGCCATACCTTAACTGAAGTAACTTCCTCAACAGATCATTCTCATAATTTGTTCATGCCCACAGGAATGATAAGTTAATAAATCCCCATTGTGAAAGTAAAAATTAAAATAAAATAAAAAGTTTAAATATATGTTTCTTGGGGATTATGTACAGCTCCAAACCACCACAACCAATAAAGTATTTTTTCTTGCTTACGAATATATTTCCCCACCCAAGCTCTTCTAAAAAGTGATTCTAAGTAAGGCAATGAGGGGTGGGTTGGGCAGATCCTGAGAATAAGCATCACCTGGGCAAGAACTAGCTTCAGTTGAGGCCATTGCACAGGTTTAGTTATGACGATACTCAACATCTGATACTGAGGAGGCTCAGGGTGTTTATGCTGGCCCAGAGGGTAAATATGAGGATTTAAAGTTCTCAGGCTCAGTTTTGTCAGTCTTCATGCCAGGTCTCAGTTTCCCAATACTTAATTATCAGGGGCTTCCTATAATACAAGAACATTGTCAAGCCTGGCCATTAATATTGGTCATCAGCTTTTCAATATTTTCAGTTAGATCTGTGGCTTAATTTTCATAAAATCAGTCCTAATCCTGTAAGATGAATGCCTATCTAAACTTGCCATAGAAGTTCTTCGCTTTCACAGTTTGACAACACAACTTCAATTTCCAAATGATTGCCCTGAACCTATAATTTTCTTTTGTAGGTCACCAGTGTCATTAATATAATCCAGCCCACTCCTCAGTCTCTGTAATTGTTATTAACCTCATATCCTAAAGTGACACAGTTCCCACACATTCAATACCTCTCAGTCCACTTGTACCTCATTCTGATTAATTGAAGGTGCCATCCTTAGTACTTGTGATATGGCTACATGCCAGGTTCATCACAATTTCATCACTGGTACTAGCTGTGTTGAAAAATTTTTATATGCAAACACAAGTTGGCAAGAGGCCCAGGAATATATGATTTATAATTGTATGCAATGATATAAACTATACAGACTAATTCCAAAACAAACAAATCCAAAACCCTGTCAGTTTTCTTCCCCACCTTAGGATTCCCCCTTGATATATACTTCCCAAAGGCAAAGCTTTTCCATTCTTTTTAGATTTTTCTTTTGATATTTAGTCCAATATTTTAAAAATAAGTTTCCTACTGGCACTTAGGCAAATATTTTTAAATGCAATGATTGCACTATTACATTTTTCCTTTTATTTTCAATTTTAGGTTCTTCTGACACTGAGGATTATGTTGATGGCATCATATCACTACCACTCTCAACCTATATGCACATATGCAAATACACATACATTCAAACACATACCCATACATCCAAACACACACACACAGATACAGTCTCGTGTACCCATTCTACAAAGAGGATTACATCATAACATTTTGCTTGAATTAGTATTATGCCCGAATATTGTTCAAAGTATTCTGACCACTTAAATGTCATTGATAGCTGATCCACATTCTAAAAAAACTTTTTTATTCTTATTGTTCCAACTTTAATAACTGACTAATGTATTTAATCTACTTGGTTTTCTCTAATGTTATTACTAATTCAGCAAGAAACTTAAAAAATATATAAAACTCCTTGAAGTTTCATTAAAATTTTTTCAGCATATTCTACCATCCTGTTACTATAAATTGCTTGCTCCATTTGATAGTGTGCCCCATAGCTGTTTTTCTGTAATGTCCCCTCAGAATTACTCTAGGAATCACATATATCTCAATATTAGAGTGCATTTTTCAGTTCCATTCCTGGAACAGTCCCAAGACCATGGAAAGTCCAATTTAAGACATCATAAGAAGTGTTATCTCACCAGTCAGCTGCCATGTGTTGAAGCAAGATGGAGGGTAATCTCTGTCTGGTCTCTCCTTCTTCTCTTCCTCTTCCTCTTGAGTTCCTTGGGCTCAGCCCCTTGAAGCTTTGTGCTCAAGTGATCCTGTAGTCTTCTGTCTCCTGGCATAGGGCTTGTTTCTTTCTGGGTCTTCTATGTCAGTGTCACCCATTCTGCTCTTTCCCTGATTTCAGCTGTAAGCTATCAGGCAAAATGGTTCATCTCTCCTGGGGAACTCAGTTTTCTGAACCATTGTCTTTCTCTCACATGGCAGGATCAAAAATGACAGAGCTCTCTCTCCTGGTGTGTCTGTCTGTGTGAGTGTCCATTTATATCAGATCCAGTTAAGGGGGCAAGGACTCAAGATGAGTCATGCCTTACCGATATAGTTGAATCAAAAAGCCACAAAGGCAATCTTAATAGGTAATCCAATCAAAGATCCTGCAACTAAATTTAATAAAATCAAAGGGTACCACACCCAGAGTAATAGATTAGTTTAAGAAAACAATCTTTCTCTTTTTGGGATTCATAAAATAATCTCAAACTGCCACATAAGGCTTTTATTAAACTCAATTTGTAGATAAGTTCTATTCTCTGGAAATGAGATCATTTTATAGAAATTTGTTTGCCAAGTTTTGAAAAGTAAGACTGTGGTTGCAGTCCATGAATTACATATCATATAAATATAATGAACTTTTGTCAAATATTTTAACATTTTAAATTTTGAGAAAATTATTAACTTAAACAACTAGCAAGAAGAAAGAGAAATTTGTTTAGAAAAGCATTAATTTAAAGTATCTTCTGGAAAAACAATATCTCAACAGAAGCAGGGTCAGACAGAAACATTACAATCTGCAGCAGAGCAATAGGTCTTCAAATTTTTCTCTTTGTTCAATAACTGATAAGAAAATATGAGTTTCAATGGATTCACTAAGACAGGTCAGCTTCATTTAAATCACAACTCTTTAGACACAACATTTTGATGTGATAGAAAGTGCTTTAGAAAAAGTGATATTTTCTTTCTTACTAAATTTAGTTTTAGTTATCCAAATATTAATATGTGACATTCTATAAAAGTCACAGTGAAATTTAAGCCTGTACAGCATGACATATATTTTTAAAATGGTATCAGTTTTCTGGCTTCAAGTTGGTGTTTATAAGAATGACTAGAGTGGGCTT
Organism: Dasypus novemcinctus; assembly: GCF_030445035.2. NCBI lineage: Eukaryota > Metazoa > Chordata > Mammalia > Cingulata > Dasypodidae > Dasypus > Dasypus novemcinctus. The sequence goes on from NC_080676.1 coordinate 136,909,296, forward strand.
ACTGGTATTCTACTACAGAACTATTGTAATTAGTAATGGAAGAAGTTGCAGCACTGATGTGGAGGAAGTGGCCATAGTAGTTACTGAAGGCAGGGAGAGGGAAGAAGAGATGTGATGTGGGGGCATTTTCGGGCCTTTGAGTTGTCCTAAATGATATTGCAGGGACAGATGCTGAACATTATATATCCTACCATAACCCACTGAATAGACTGGGGGAGAGTGTAAACTACAATGTAAAACATTATCCATGCAGTACAGCAGTGCTCCAAAATCTATTCACCAAACGCAATGAACGTGCCATGATGATGAAAGAGGTTGTTGATGTGGGAGGAGTGGGGTGGGGTGGGTATGGGATATATAGGAATCTCTTATGTTTTTTAATGTAAAATTTTTTGTAATCTATGTATGTTCCAAAAAAATGCAATTTAAAAAATGAAAAAAGTAAAAAAGGAAAGACAGTTAAAAAAAAGATTTATTTGAAGTGTTATATATGGAAAAGAAATACATATTTCATTTCTAAGATTGTAATTACAAATGTGGACTTTATTTTTGCATCAAAAAGTTCTTTTTTTCTCATTTTATTATTTTTTAAAGATACATAGATCACACATGTTGCATTAAAATATATAAGAGGTTCCCATATACACCAATCCCCACACCCTCCCTCCTCTCACATCGACCACTTCTTTCATTAGTATCGTACATTCGTTACATTTGATGAGAACATTTTGGAGCATTGCTACACAGCATGGATTTTAGTTTATGCTGTAGTTTGCACTCTCTCCCCGTCCATTCAGTGGGTTATGGCAGTATATATAATGTTCAGCATCTGTCCCTGCAATATTATTGAGGAAAATTCCAAGTCCAAGGGCTTTATCTTGTCTAAAACAGAAATAAAAAAGGAGAAAGGACAAGTGCCATAACCTGTTTGGCATTAGGAAGATTAGCCTTGAATCTGTAGGGAAGTAAAATAGCTAATTCTACTTTCCACCATGATAGTTCCAAAAGAATTTAATATGAAATAGCTGCAACTAGTAGATGCTTCCTCACAGCATTAAGAATAAAAATATTTTGCTTTATAATGTGTGTTCAAAACCATTTCTCTCCAAATATTCTGTATTTGGAGCTAAAATTTTTAGTTTATTTCCTTCACATTTCTAACTAACTTTACTAATATTGCTTTCATATAATGAGAAATAAATGTATTCTAAGTTAAACATGTTCAAAATTGATTTTACTTCTATTGAGATTTCCAATTGTGTTTTTATATACAAATAGTTTAATGATTTATTATATTACAATGATGTTGGGAACAATAAAATGGATCTAAAGGTCTATGGCCTTTTGTAGAATATATGAAGGCCTTTTGGCTGAATGATTAATATAAACTATGTACAAAGACAGATGGTGTGAGATCTTTGACATTATACCATGTTAGTATTTCAGACCAGTTTGTTATAGAAAAAGGTCACTCAATATTAGAGACAGACTGTAAGAGAAAATGTAACTTGAAAGACTCTGAGGAAAGAAAAGTTGAGAATATGGTAGGACCTTTCTTAGTATTAACTATTTTATGATTGTAGATGATAAGCAAATATATTGACAAGTCTTTAAAGTTCATAAAAGGAATAAACATGTTCTATTTTTGATGCAACTACTAAGATATTTTTAAGTATTTCTACTTCCAATTAATTCAATACTGTGGCAGTTTGAAATTCTTTTATGAATTTCAAAAAAGAGAACCAATCCATTTCTACAGGTGTGAGACTCTTTTGACTGGACTACATCAGTGAGGCTTGACTCAGATTGAGTCTCTGCCCTCTTGCTGGGTCTGATTTAAAAAAAAAGAGACAGAGACACACAGAGAGTAAAAGGAAGCCACCATATTTGATCCTGCAATGTGAGATAATGGACTCCATTTTCACCCACAGCTGAGTTGCAAGAAGAGAAACCCCCTGAGAGGCTAAGAGTGCTGAGGCCCAGGGTGAAATGAGCTATATGCCTGAGAGCTTGTAGTGGAACTTGGGAAAAAAGCAAAGCAGCCAGGACTGATAGAGATGTTTCATAAAGAAACAAGTCCTATGCCTGGTTACCCTCTACAGAGCTCTGGGAGATGAAGGGGATGGCCAACAACTCAGCGGAGATTGGCAGTCATCTTACTTCACCACATGGCAGCATACTTGGATAAGAAAGTACCTCTAATTGGATCTTAATTTAGATACTTTATGGCCTCAGGACTGTAAGATTTTACCCCAAATAAATTCCCTTTATATTTTTAATAATAAAAGCCAACTTATTTCTGGTACTTTGCTTTGGTAGTCCATTGGCAAACTGAAACATATTTTTATGAATTTTAAAAAGTACTGTTGTCCATAGCTGCCTTCTGTACCTATACCTTTCATTTGCTGATTATATTTCCCCATTTTTAGAAATATTATACACACTGTTGCCTCCTCTATGATTTTCCACTCCGTTCTCTCAACAGATCACCAAAATTTAATATACAAATGCTTTTGACATCTGCATTTGGATATCCCAATATCCTTAATGTTAACATGCCCAATAGACAGAATTACTAGTTCCTACCTTCACCTAAAACCTGTACCTCCACATTTTTTCCTAACTCTATTTAGAGTACCTACATCCACTTAATTGGTCAAAGTCAAAACCAATCATGATTCTTCCCTCTACCTAAAGCTCTATACCATTCATCATCAAGATCTTCAATCTCTATCTTAAAATGTATCTTAAATTCCCACATCTTTCATCTCAACCACAACCCTCCACACTACCAGTAACTGCCACGTAGATTACTCTAATACACACTTAATTGTTTCTCTACTTCTACGGTTATTCTTTAAATTCCATTTTCCAAATAGCCAGCTATAGTGTACTATTATGAACAAATTTATTTTTGTGATTTTTCTGCTTAAATACTTTCAGCAGTTTCCCAAAGCACTAAGAATAAAACACACACCTTTTGAATTAGATTATAAGATTTACATGATATGGCATTAATATATTACCTTTAACAACTCTACCACATTCACATTATTTTCCAATGACTTTTGCTTTTTCAAATGTTCCAGATAGTTCTTGACTGAGGGCCTTTGCAATAGTTGGGTTGCTCTTTTTGGAGAAAGTTTTCTTAATCGTAGCCGAATCCTTCTTACCTTTCTGTATCTTATCCTAAGTATCCACACCTCAAAGTGGCCTTTTGTTAATGAAGAGCTTTCTATCACATTATAATATTTATTTTGTTGAATTTTAAATGCATATCTGGCTCTATGACCAATAAGGAAATACAATGGACTATACAAACAATAAAACAGAAAATGAAAATATAAGATTCAGAAAATATGGAGTGGAGAACAGGGGTGAATCCTGGAATTGCACTGAATAGAGGATGCAGAAAATTAGTACCAAGCCTAGAATCAAGACTCATTTTTCCAAGTGCTAGATTCCATTAAGTTGTTTGAAAGAGTCTCATACTTAAAATGTCCTATGTTTCCCTACCACCTCAAATCTGCTCCGACTTTTATCTAAGTTGATGACTAATCCATCCTTTCAGCTGCTCAGATCAAATTCCCTTAGGTTATCCTTGAAACGTCTCCTCCTCTCAAAGCTTGTATCTGATCTGCCTGCAATTTTTTTGTATGAATGTGAGTGCCTTTTTAGAATATATCCTGAATTTAATCATTTCTGACCATGTCCATTACTACATTTTGGGTTAAACTGCCATTCCATCTGACTTACTGCCATGGACTCCATACAGAACCTAATAAAAGTAATAATTATATTATAAAATTACTATCATATTTTAATAAAAGTAATAATTACATATACAGTAAAACAGTGTATTATGTTTCTCTTCTGTTCAAAAATCATTCATGGACTTCTTATCAATGAGAGAAAAAATGATAGGCCATTAAAATGTTCAGCAAGTGTACTAGTTAGGGTTCTCTAGGGAAACAATCAATAAGAGGTATCTGTCAATAGTAAGAGATTTTATCAAAGTCTCTCACGTGACCATGGGCATGCACAAGTCCAAGTTCTGCAGGCAGGCTGCAACCAGGGTCTCCAATGAAAGTCCAAAGAAGGCCCTTGATGAGTTCTGGGAGATGTTGGCTGTCCAAAAATGAGCTGGGAAATTCTCACTCAATGCTGGAATCACTTCCCCTTTTAAGGCACTCAACTGATTGGATAAAGTGTCACTCATTGTTGATGGCAATCTCCCTGATCGATATAATTGTAATCAGCTATCTATGATTTACCACTGCAGCAAAGTCAGTGGTGACTGAAGTCCATAAATGCCCCTGAATTACAGTTAGACCAGTGCTTGCTTGACCAAACAACTGGGAACAATTACCTGGCTGAGCTGACACATTAGCCTAACCATCGCAGCATGGTAGACCAGAATCTGGCTACCCACTCGGCCACTGAAGTCATCTTCCAATTGTTTTCTTATTCTGTAACAATACACTAATTTTTTAAACCAAAACAATACTTTACATGCCTGCAGGACTTGTCATTTCTGTTTTTTCTGACTTAAGTGCCCTCTACCCTCGTATAACTTTGGCTTGCTTTCTCAAGAACTTCGAATCTTTTCTCAAATGCTAACTCCACAATGAAAGGAACCTAACCACATTCTCCTTCTGCACTCTTTATCTCCTGCTTAACTTATTTTACTGTAGTTACCAATCTTTAATAAAATAAAATATATTCTTTATTTATTGTGTTTCCTTTCTTTCTCCCCTCCTTTTCTCCTTCACTACCATCTCCCTCTCTCCTTCTCCCTCTCTCTATTGCTTTCTCTTCTCTTTTTCTCTCTTCCACAGGAATAAAAATAATATTTGAATTCTAGGGTTGGAGATTTTGTCTATTTTGTTCTGTGTTTACAAGAGTGGATGACACATACTAGATATGGACTTGAAACAAATAAGTAAAGCATGCATAAAGACATCAATAGATGATTAATGAAAGAAGCCAACAAACAATATGAAAATTTTTGAAAATACTTCATATGATATATAAATTAAGAAAAATCAATTCACTTTCATGGATAGGAAAGATCAATATTACAAACCTATTAATCTCTTCAAATCGGTTTAGAGATTCAATGTTATTTAAATGAAAATACAACTTGGATTTTTTAGGAACTTAATAAACTTATTAACATATAGAGGAGGCCCAAGGATAGTCAAAATACTCCTCAAAATGGTTTATTGGTCAGTCTTGCAGTGCTGGTAGAAATTCTATTTATAAGCACACAGTGTGGCAGGGAACTTCTAAGATAGAGTGGACTGCTTCCCACCTCCTGTTATTCACTCTATATGTAATCCTCTCCCCTTAAGTGTTGGCTGGGCTTATTTACTGCATACAATAGATAGTTAAATAGTATAGGTCTGATATAATGTGATGTCACTGTCAGTACTACGTAATAAAAAGACTGGAATTTCTGTCCTGGATGTACTCCCACTCTGAGCCAGCTTTTATGTCATGAGGCAAGCTATGAAGAGGTCCACGTGAAAGGGGACCAAGAACTACCAAGTAGATTTCCCTCTCCCCCAAGATGAGCCATTGGTGACACTGCAGTCCTGGAAAATATTTGGACTTCAAACTTATGCTTGGATTCCTGACTCTCAAAAAAGTATGAGATAATAAATGTTTGTTGTTATTACCTGCTAAGCTTTGGGGAAATTGATAATGAAACAATAGATGACTAAAAAAATATACTTAGGCAGTGATTTCTTGGCAAGGAGATATATAAATGTTGAAAAGAATATAGGGAACTCTAAATTATATACATAATACTGACATAAAACAAGTGTGGAATTGCAGATTTCAAAAAAGGATCGAGTATTGCTTATTGCTACTTGTGTCTAATTTAACTCAAAATGTGGTTTGGTTTTTATAAAAATGAAGATGTGAAATAGAAATATACTAAGGCAATCTAGTGCTACTCACTTCTTTGGAATGATGCATTGAAAGTTTATCCTTAACCTGTGGGATGTTAGATTATTAAGAAAAAAATATCGTTATTGGGATAGCAAAACTATGACAAATAGGTGCTAACGGAAGACTTTAATTGAATATCAGGTGTGCTCAGCCAAAACTCTAGTACAATAAAATCAATTGCATTTTGTTACTTTGCCATTTAACCTCTTTTAAAATGAAAAGAAATAGAAAAGAAACATCGGCAAATAATTTCGCATATTCACCAGAACCTTCCTATTATTTTTATCAAATAAAAACTTTATAATTATTCAAAATTAATCCTAAAAATAATATGAATAGCCCACTATAAAAAATCATGACAGTAAAACCTCTATTTATTACGCACCAACTAGTAAGTGTATATCTGTTCACATGTGACTAATTAATCATCAAAATCCTTCTGGAAGAAGGAATGGCAACTACCACCAATCATCACACCTTTTTTACAAAAGGTTATCTGACCGAGAGAGATTAAAAGCCTTGCTGAAAGTCACATAATAATTCAATTTGTAAAAGAACAAAAACTCCCTTCTCTCATCAAGGAGATAAGTTGCTTTGTTTTGTTTTTTTTTTAATTATTTATTTATTTTTAAAAATTACATTAAAAAAATATGAGGTCCCATTCAACCCCACCGCCCCCACCCCCCACTCCCCCCACAGCAACACTCTCTCCCATCATCGTGACACATCCATTGCACCTGGTAAGTACATCTCTGAGCATCACTGCACCCCATAGTCAATGGTCCACATCATAGCCCACACTCTCCCACGTTCCATCCAGTGGGCCCTGGGGGGATCTACAATGTCCGTAATTGTCTGTGAAGCACCACCCAGGACAGCTCCACGTCCCGAAAATGCCTCCACATCTCATCTCTTCCTCCCATTCTGGAAATATTTTTCTTTGTATACCTGATCTTAACTTTTAGCACTACACTTTAATAAAATAGTATATAAACATCAGGATACTATATACCAATATATAATCTCTCCATTTTAGGCACATAATTTACCTATTATAAAAGTAAGGGAATAAAGTATAAAGATTAAAGTACCTGATTTCATAGACCTTGAATTAGTATTCATCAAGGATGATTAGAAGCTATTAGCTGAAAAATATGAACATATAATAAGCATTTTAATAGCAGTTTAGGATTCCCAGTATGCATTGATAACACATAATTTTAAAATTAATTTAATATGCCTTCATTTTTTTTATTTAATACGGTTTTTTTTTTGGTTGTTTGTTGTTTTATTATAGCAGCACATCTTCTTGTGACAACGGTACTTTCATGTTCCCTTGGTGTGGAAAATACAAATTGCCTCTCCTTTGGTCTCAGCATGGTAATGCAATTCTGTCTCACAGAAGAGAGCAGCTAATTTTTCCTTAGAATGTGACTACACAACCCATCACAGGACATCAGTAAGTTACAATTATTTGTATAACTAATTTCAAGCTTATGTGGGTGGAGCAAAATAAAATTATAGAACTGAAACATTTTATCTTGGATCAGTATAACATGCCTCCTATTATTGAATTTCAATCCATTATATGTTTCAAATAAGAAGATGCTGCCAATGGATATTGTCTAGACCATCCTCACTCAGGCTCATTGATGACATCATATACAACAAAGGGTGCACCAAGGCCAGAATGAGTCATCCTTGCCCTCTGTGCAGGGTAGTGAGTATCTGCTTTATGTTAGAGCGGCAAAAAAATCTCAATTGTCATATTATTTATGTTAAGACGTTTAAATTGACTGTGTTTGAGGTACATTTACAAGGTCATAAAAATAGCAGAAATAACTGATTAAGATTAGAAAGGCACATGATTAGATTAGAGGTGAGATGCTGTGGATAATAGTCACACTATGCTAGTGGGAAGTCATTATGCTCAATTTCCTACAAGACTTGACAATTCAGATGCTGGATGTTAGAACACTAAACCCCAGGTTTATGTTCATCTCTTTTCACAATTAAAACCAGAAGTTGCATTTTCCTTCAAATATATTTAAAAGTTTTTGTCTTAATAACAAAAGGCATAAATTTTTTTACCTGATATTGCAGCATACATTTCCAAAAATTCTTTCGTTTTAATAGCTTTCAAATATAACTTTAACTTATTCCCTGTATAATCTAACTCCCACAAACTCTGTATCATTTCTTTTCCCAGTGCCATAAAAACAGTGTGAAGAACTAAGATGTGAGAGGAAGTGCATTTTTGAGGGATGGTTTCTTCTTTGTGCTGTGACTACAAGGATGAAGGCTATTTCTTCTTGAATTTAAAACATGACAGCTGCTTTTGGGTAACTTCCAAAAAGGGCACAAGCAATTAGGCATGTGGGCTTATGACCACAAAAGTAAAATTCACAGAGCATTGGTTAAAATGAACTGTGAATATACCAGATTATATGCAGAGAGAAAAAGGCAGTCCCTGAGTTGTACCAGAAAGGATTTTAGTCAACAAAATCAAAGAGTCTCATCATCTTTAAGTATCTAAGTAATTTAAATATATATTCCAATATTCCACCTCCTTCAAGATTAAGGTCTTCTTCTTTTGTAAAGTATTCAGCAAGTTAAGCTTTTGAAAATTAGCTTAAATTGAAGTTAAAATAGAAGGCTGAAAATGGCAGAAATCAGCCAATGCTCATGTTAATATACTTCAAATATATAATATATATGTATTTGAAATATATATATATTCACATATACACACACATTCACATACATGTATGTATGTTACTTTAGCACTAATTGAGACAAGATTCTAAACATTTTTAACAGGTGTTAAGATTATCAGGTCAATAACTTTGTATTTGAGTTAAGCAATCCTTTTTACAATTTTTCTGTAATATATAGGGCTGTCAACCCCTGTATACACCCAATGTTCCTCCACATATTTCACCAAGAGAGTTTGTTTGAACATAAAATCAATGCCAGAATGGCATTTCAAATTGTATTTAATGTGATGACAGCATGAGATTCTGTTAACTTTTTGTATATGTACTAAAGGAAATATCAGAAAACTCGAGTTATATGCCCTCTGTCATCTAGTAGATATATTGTTCTTTGAACTCCATTTGTCTTAATCTGTACTATGATAAAAATAAATTAATCAATTTTATATGGTATACATAAGGGGATTAAATGAGATTACAATTTAGAAAATGCTTTATAAACTCTTGTGAGCTCTACACATTGGAAACTATTGATGATTCCTTGAAATATTTTAACTCATTTTAGAAACACCACAATACCTTTTATTTCTCTCACTATTGGGTACTTCTTTTTCAGTCTTGTTTGACTAGTTTCCTTCTCTTCCTGTACTTTAATCGTTGGCTTTTGTGGTATTCTGCCCTTGTATATTACCACTCCTCTCTCTCTCTCTCTCTCTCTTTCTCTTTCTCTCTCTCTCTATCTCTGTCTCTCTCTGTCTCTGTCTCTCTGTCTCTCTCTCAGCAAAAATCTTGGAAACAAACTTGATTGATCTCTTATGTATTATCCATTCCATGAAAAAGTCTTACTGTTCCTCTCCTCCAATTATATCATAATTCAGATAATTTTTCACCATTTCTGTCCCTAGTATCCTATTCTTAGTCTATTATCTTTTCAAACCTGGACTGCTTTTATATTCCTCCAACTAATCTCTCAGCTAACATGTTTACTTTCTTCAGTGTTTATTTTCCACAGAGACACCAGTGTAATTTCTGTTTAGTATAAAGTTGGGCCATGTCAATTCCTGCTTAAAATCCTCCCATGGATTCATATTTCGAGTAAAATCAAAGCTCTTGCCATGATTACAAGGACTTATAATTTCTAGTAACAGATTACTCTTCAAACCAGTTTTCACTATTCTCTCTTGTTTTATCTTGACATTATCAGTCATCTTAATATTCCTCTGAACTCCAAATATTCCCATCTTATGGCTTTTGCATTTGGCAAATGCTGCTTACTATGACTTTCTCTTGGATTTACAAAGTAGGTTAATTCACATAATACTCTGAGAAGTCCCACCCAAGTAACAGTTGTTTAATTTTTTGGACCATATTTCAAATTCACTGAGTAAACTTTTACAATAAATGTTACATTTTCCAAAAATCTAGCATTAACCTGTGGAGTCAGAGATTTTTCTTTAAAGTCTACACCTTTTCACAAGCCCCTATTTTACATTGCTTTCCTTGCCCTTAGTCCATCCTCAGATGTCGGGTAGTTTATGTAATTGTTGAATATCTATCTCACCCACTAGAATGTAAAGTCCATGAATATAAGGCCTTTTTTCTTCTTAACTGCCTTATTCTCAATTTTTAGCATAGTGGCTTGCAGTTGGCAATGTGTGACACCCTTTTGGTGAGTGATTGTGTGTGTGTATGTATGCATAGATTATGTGTGTGTGTATGCATATGTGAGTAAGAGAGAGAGAGACAGTGATAGAGACAGAAATAGAGAAACAAAAATTGAGAGAGATAAAGAGAAAGAAGTGGTGGGAAAAGAGAACAATTTAAGCTACTGTGGAATAACTTAGTGTCAATATTCTACAGACAATAATTGTGAAGCTTTGGTTTGGTTCTCTTTCAAAAGTTCACCTCTTATATGGTGTAATTTATGGATTAATTTAATATATTTATTAAATTTAAAACTTAGTTTACAATCTTGTTTAACAAAACAAGTTGGGATGTTAAAATATCTTTTATAATTCCTGTATATTTTAATGATTAAAAATAAATTTTTAGGGTTTGGCATATGCAGGAACATAACAGAAATACTAAACTCCACTAATAAATATGCATTCAGCATTCACAAAGGAAGTAGGGATATAATCAGTTTGGAAGAATTTCATGTTGTTCATTGATTTTTCTATTCATGCAGCAAATATTTACTAAGTGCTGAATATGTGCCAGGCATAATTCCAGGCTCTAAAGATAATGCAGTGAACAAAATTGCAAAGTCCCTATTGACATAGTCTAGTGAAGTGGACCTTTTCACAAAGTTTAATATTCCATTATTCTACAACTGTATCCTATGATATGTAGGTAAAATGTGATTTCATTACATTGTAAGATAAATTACATTTATAGTTGGAAATACATTTCAAATTATATCAAAATACTATAAATTACAATATAACCAGTTGAATAAATGAACCATGTAAAATATAATCAATACTTTATAGATTAGTAAAACAGAGTCAGCAAAATCCAAATGAAAAATGTGTTGGATATTTTACTATTGAATCATTTGTAAGATTTATAAAATGCTTATTTACAAAAGAATAATTCAAATATTCTACCTATTCTAAAGTGTGGCATTAATTCTAAAACTACCTCTAAGGCATATTTACTGTTTTTCTCAATTAAATTTATTCCTCTGGGTAGTCCTGATTTACCTATATGATATTGACACAATAAATTTGTTATAGTCAAAGGAAATGTGTTATACTCTTGGACACACTGACTAGCATTTATTTTGCAAGAAATAATATACAAATATTGAATGTCATAGGGCAAATTTCTGATTTTCCTGATGCCTAAAATAACTATATGGCATGTTCTTTTTTTTTTTAAATTTCAAGATACTTAGATCAAGAAAAAAGTTACATTAAAAAATATAAGAGGTTCCCTTATACAGCACACCACACCTTACCCCCACTCCTCCCACATCAACCTCTTTCATCATCATGGCACGTTCATTGCATTTGGTGAATACATTTTGGAACACTGCTATATCACATCGATTATAGTTTACATTGCAGTTTACACTTTCCCCCAGTACATTCAGTGGGTATGGCAGGATATATAATGTTCTGCATCTGTCCCTGCAATATCATTCAGGACAATTCCAAATCCTGAAAATGCCCCATATCACATCTCTTCCTCCCTCTTCCTGCCTTCAGCAACTCCCATGGCCACTGTCTCCACATTAATGATGGAATTTCTTCCATTTCTAGAGTCACAATAGTTCTATAGTAGAATACCAGTATGTCCACTCTAATCCATATTTTATTCCTCCATCCTGTGGACCCTGGGATGATGATGTCCACTCCACCTCTAAATCAAGAGGAGGCTTAGATCCCACATGACTGATGGATATGATTCTCCTGCTTGCAGTTGTAGGCACTCTATTTCACTCAGCTGACCTGGGTAAGTCCAAAGACCCAGAGAGTAGGTTTTGCAACTCTGCTGAGGCTCAGGGCCCAGCTGGCACGTGGCCAGTCCAGAGGTTCAAGTCTCCTGAGTATACACCAATCCTAGTGCCAATCACAGGTTCAGTAAAAGTGACAGAAGAGGCATGTGTAGAAAGGTCACATCTGAGTCCAACTCTATCACACTCAGGAACACAAATTCCAAAATAGGGCCCCCTGGCAAGGCACTGAATTGCAAACCCATCTGCCATGACCATAGAATCTGTGTATCTCTGTAGCCCTCAGGAGAACCAGTACCTGGGGTTGTCTCTACTGTGGCTATCTCTGGGATCTTGCTGAGTTGTATTTAAGTGCAACCACTCTGATGACCTTCTGACTCAATTTGAAGTCTCTTAGCCATGTAAAATCATTTGTTTTTACCATTTCCCCCTTTTATTCAAGGTCTTTTTCTAGTGGCATCAACAGCTGATGATTGGTAATAATCCCTTGGCACTAGGGAGGCTCATCCCCCAGAGCCATGTCCCACACTGGGGGAAAGATAATGCATTTACATGCTGAGTTTGGCTTAGAGAGCTGCTACATTTGTGCAACATGGAAGCTCTCACAAGGTAACTCTTAGGAACCCTGAAGTTCTAGACCTAATTGAAATTTCAAACACACAGGCTTATAAGCATAGTCATCAGTATCAAAGATCCTCTCTTGGACCATCCTGCTTCACTGGTCTTCGCCCTTGCACTTGGGGATTGTTGCTGTTCCACTGGGGAGTGTGACCGAGCTCCCCCAGCTAAGAACTCAGCACTCTCTCCGTTGTCATGTGTAACTCTACCTAGTATGACAATATTCAACGAGTATCCAAACATTTTTATATACCCTATCTACATGCCCTGGAGAACTCCCTCCCAATCATGTGTCTCCCATCAATGACACCCCACACTGGTGCTCCTCCCCTGTCTTAGTTGAACCCCTCTGTGATCCAAAACTTCTTCAAAAATGAAGGCTAATATATTGCCAAATTCAATTTGTAGAAAAATGAAATAGTAATCATAGGTTTAATGATTAGAAATAGAATACATATTAATTTAGAAAAACTAAAATTAAGTAAAAAATAAATTGGAGTATTAAAAAATGATATATACCATAAAACTTTGTTTTTGAGATTTTGCCTTTCATCACTGTAATAGGCATTGCCCTGTGTGTACAGTCGCAAGGGATACTCTTCCATTCCTTCCTCAGTGTCTACATCCTTTTTTTTTTTTTAATTTTGTCTTCAAAAAAGTTTTAGATCACAGTAAAGTGACATATACAACATAGGGGGCTCCCATATACCCAATATCAAACCATTTCCCCCTTCCACAGCAATGATCTTTTTACATGTGGATGTTATATTTGCTACAGCTGATGTACAGATATTGAAACAGTTACTAATCATGGTTCCAATTTGGTTTGCATTATGGTTTATATTTTAGACTGTACACTTTTATAAATTTTTGGTGAAATTTAACATGGCTTATATCCATCATTGCACAATCATGTGGAACACTTCCATTTTCCCCCAGTTACCCTCTCTTCAATCTGTTCTATTCTTTTCTCCCCCTCCCTTTGGGGCCCACAGTGACAACCAAGCTTCACTGCTTGAAGGACCAGATTCATAAGTACAATGGTAGTTTGGAGAAAGATGAAAGATATCTAAGTTTCACCAAAATTCCTGCAATTCTTAACTAGTTTCTGTTTGCTTGCTTGTTATATTTTAGATCGATACTTATTTTTAAATGTTTTTTTCTGTTTTAAAATTAGCCAGCCAAGCTTGGTACAAACTGGATTTTATATATATATATATATATATAGATTTTGATAGCTTAAAAAAAATAAACCCACAAAGCTCATCTTTCCATTTATATAAGAATGCCTTTGATAAATTTATTACCTTTCATAACTTGTCAAGGACTGTGGTTATAAGGAGATCCCACAATTTTTTAAAAAGTCCTACTTTATTATTTGGAGACTTTTAACTCATAGGAGTTGTTTTATGTTGTACTGAAATTCTTTCCTCACATTCCCAGTCACAGAGCACTAGATTCACAGGCAGAAATTACTAGATCACATAAAGCTTTAAATTCTATTCTATTCCCAGTAGGAAGCTTGGCTGACTGAGGGATCCTTGCATATATAGTTGTTTGCTTGGAAGCTTAGTCTGCTAATACAATAGATACTTTCTGCTTTATATTATCTGCATTCCACATAAGATACCCAACTGTCTTTATTCCTTCATGAATTATTATTAAGTTTCATTTCTTGCCTTCATTTCAATAGGCTTTAACAGTCCTTGGCATTTTGCTGACTTATTATCCATTATCACTTTAATTCTTCCAAGATCCTAGTCAGTGCTCTTGTCAACCAAAATTCTCTCTAGCACACAATGTCTTCCAGTGATCTCTATATACCTAAAACTAACTCTAATATATAAAGTATACATTGATTCAAAAATCTGAAAGTTTATAGGGAGCAGAAAATCAAATGCTGATGAAAATATTCCAGAGCATAGAGAAGAATTAATATTTAACAGATTGTTATAAATCATGTATGACTTGTAATTTAAAAATTAAAGCATAAAATATTTGCAAACCAATCACATTAATAAATATTAACCGAAAAATTCAAATAAAAATTAGAAAATTGAAACTAGCAGAGTATTAGAACAGTATTTTCCATGCCATATTAGTAATTATGATAGAAATTAAAGGAGAGTTCATAAAAAATAATCTACTAATATTGTTAATCAAAATAATGAGCTAAATTAAAAGGTCATATTGAAAGAATGTAAAATGTAGAAAATCAAACTAAATATCAGTTTAAGATAAAAGATTTTATATAAAATTATAAGGACATAAAATATTTACTTTAAATAAATAAAAAGAAAATTCACAATTAAATATAAAGATAAAAGTCAACTCAATGGATATTTTCATTCAATATTTTCTTGGAATTTGAGCCAGATGAAAAAGGCAAGCAACATAAAAACATGTACTTTAAGGGAAGTTTTATAAATTCTGCTATTATTTCTTATAAAATACAAGGACTTCAACTGTAAGCAATTAATCCTTAACATTGTATCCTTTAAGGTGATCAGACCTAAATTGCATTTGGCAGTTATTTCTTCCGGAATCATCTATCCTATGAGTAATTACAGTAAAATATGCAAGAGCTCTTTGAAAAAAAAATTACAAAATATTCATTGAGGGAGAAAAATGATTTAAATAAGAAAATATAATACTGTAAAATGAATGCTATCTGTAAAATTGTGTATGTAATCCAGAAAATTTCAACCCAAATGCCAATATAAATTTGGTTTTGTAATAAACTGAAAAATTATCATAATAAATATCTGAGAGAGGAACAACAGAATAGCCAAAAGCAATTACAAATGTAAAAACAGAGAGAGAGATCAAGCATGATCAAATATAAAATACACTATATATCTATAGAATGTAAAATCATGTGGTATAAGAGTAGAAATAGTCAGATGAAAGTATCAAAAGAAAGTTCATTAATAAGTCTAGGAATAATTAAATTTAATATATTTTATTCTCCCTAAATACACACACACACACAACATAAGATTAAAAATATGCATATCATGACAAATAATTGCTGATTCTTTCAAGTCACTCAATTGATTCCTAAGACTAATTGAACCATAAATATTTCCAGGTACATTCCATATAGCTATTCAAATATTCATTGACTTTCAGGGTGTGCAGTACTAATAGTTATCTATAAAAGAAATAAAAGTGATTATTTTAATGTTAGGCTATATACATCATCATTTTGAATGCAACAGATGAAAACAACTCTACCGAAAAAGTATTCCTCATAAGGCAGCACAAAACATTTACATAATAACTGGAAGAAACTCAGTAAACTTCTCAGTAACATTAGAAGAATTAAGACCAAAACATTTAGCCAAAGATACTGAGGATTTTAGGAATTGCCATTGGATTGGAACATACTTTTAATTTTCAAATTAACATTTTATATGTTTGTATTCTCACAATTCAGTTACCACAACTGAAATTATTCTATTAGTTCATAGGGAAGAGCATAAATAAACAAATGGCCAGAACTATTGGGGCAGTGCTATAGTGAGAAAAGATGATAATTAACTAGACAGCTCCCTGTTCTTTTTAAGGACAAATGTTAATTATCACATGCTGCTTAATAAATCAAGAGCTGGAATTGGCTTACTGCTGCTGCTTGTGAATTAAATCTGGTACTCATTTCAGACATACTTGAACTAAATGCTGTCATTTTACAAGAGCTTATACTTTTTTTTTTGCCTTTGTGTTAATTTTAATGACCACAGAATTTTGAAGGTGGGAAGAGGAATATACTTATAGTGATTTACTCAAGCCCAGATGCTTCTCTGTGATGTCTCCATTCTTAGATCTGCATTCTTTGTCTAAAGCTGAAATTGAGGATATCCTTTTCTTTAGAGAATTTTCATGCATAAAATTAGAACCCCTAATTAGAATAGTGGTGATAAGATATAGGAAATCTTCAAATAAAAAGCGGAGAGTGTTGAACTTCTTGGTAAAATATACAAAGAGAAAAACAGCATGGCATGGCTAAGAGAATACAAAAGTTCAATGTTATTAAATTAAATTGATATATGACTGTAAATATTTCTTTAACCTTGTCCCGAAAATAAATAAGAATAAAAACAATCCATTAACTAATTGTTCCCTTTCTTTTCTTCTGCATTTGTCTGCCAGAAATGACAGTTTTAAGTCAAAATACTGTATTGTTTATATTTATATTTAAATTAGGCACACTAGCCCACCTGCAAAATTCCTGCTCAGAATCCCTCTAGAATCTCAACAGATGGACTGATATCATCTTCCCATTTAATGTTATTTAAGCTGCAGCTGCTGTTATTCTGCTTACATTTAAAGAGTATTTATTGGTATTTCTTATTCCCTAAAATCATTAAACACATAATAAGAGATGAAGTTTATTTTTTTCCCCACAACTTTGATTCTCTTAATTTACTTTGCAGTTTTTGCTTTAGTGGTTTCACATTGTCAGTTCAGTAAGGGTGTTGAGAATAACGGAAAATACAGATATGCATTTACAATGATCTTTTTACCCAATGTTTAACTTGCAGATTTTAAAGTGTCAGAATACAATGTTAATTTCATCATAAACTGTATGCATTTCAGGCTTATGGTCTATTTATATAATTATGGAGTTAAAACTCAAAATTACTAATACTCTAATGTTTTTCTCAATAAACTATAAGTAATCTTTTGTAGGACCTACTTTATATGGTTTTTATAAAGGTTAAATAAGTTAACTCGTTCATTCTGCTTCAATACCTCAAAATTATGAACTATGCAATTTAGTGTTATTCATTTGATCTGAGCTAAAATCTCTATAATTATTTCTAAGTATATTTATAACTTGACTGTTAAATAAAATTTGCTCTTCTGAAAATCAGATAATGAAACTTTATTCAAGTCTTTGAGAATGCATGGCAATATACCTTTTATACAAGCTACTTGCATAGTTAAACAACATTAAAAAAATCAAAGAAAAAAAATAAGAACACAATAAGAACATATCCTATATAGATTAGTAAAAGAAATGTCCTTCCAAAGGAGAGATCTACTTAAGCAAGCCTTTGAATATAAAATATATCCTAGACGTATATACAGATTTCTGCAAAGTCAAAGACAGTTATGTATAAATTTGAGAGTTTATGTATAATCACATATTAGATAAAAAAGTTACACATTGCCTAAGTAACATATATTGTCTATTATTCTTTGAACTCTTGACATACTTTATATTTAAAGTTATTTTTGCATTTTAAATGTGTATTTATAGGTATTTTTATCCATTTTTATTAGTTGAGCCATTGTGATTTCTGGTTAAGTAAACCCTTATATTTTAGATTTTAATATATGGCAGGACAGCTGTTTGTTTGTTTGTTTCTTTATTAGATTGTGGGTTTGCTGAGCAATCTTGCATAAAATAAAGATTCCCGTTTAATATCCCACCACCACCATTTAGCATTGGCGTTGAACATTTGTTACAATTGAAGATATCATATTTTTATAATTGTGCTGTTAAAGTCCATAATAGAACTAACTGTAGTGTATGTAGTTCCATGTTATATTTTTCTTATTTTGTATCATATATGCAAATCTAACCTTTCCCTTTTTAATCATATTCAAATAAATATTTCAGTGTTATAAAGTGCTCTATAATATTGTGCTACTATCACCAGTCATTTAAAATTTTTTTGCATTGTTTTATATATAGTTTCCTGTGTACAAGTCCTTTATACACTTGGTTAGATTTATTCCTAAATATTTGACTCTTTTATTTGCTTTGGTGAATAGTGATCATATATTTTGGGGCTCTGCTGCAATTTATAATTGTTATATCTTCCTGTTGAATTGTCAATTTTATCAGTATATAATATCCAACTTTGTCCTTTTTAATTCTTTTTAACTTAAAATCTGTTTTATCTGATATTAGTATAGACACCCCTGCTCTCTATTTGTTGTTACTTGCATGGTATATGTTTTTCCATCCTTTCATTCTCAACCTACTTGTGTCTTTGAAGATAAGGTGAGTTTTTTGCATACAGCACAAAGTTGGGTCATGTTTTTTTAATCCATTCTGCCAATCTCTGTCTTTTGACTGGAGAGTTTAATCTAGTCAATGTAATTTACATTACATTTAAAGTCACTATTGATAACAAAGGACTTTTTTCTGCCACTTTGCTATTTAGCCTTTGTATGTCTGATACCTTTTTCTCTCTTACTTCCTTTAATGCCTAATTTTATGTTTGTTTGTTTTTTTGTGTTGTACCATATTGAGTGTTTCCTCGTCATTTCTATCTTGACATATTTTTTTAACTATTTTCCTTGTAGCTACCATGGGGTTAAAATTGAAAACCTAATTAAATTATAATGATATTTACCTAGATACCAACAAAACTTCAACAGCATGCACGTATATTTTTCCAATATGTCTTTATATGCCCATGTTTTTTTGTACTTACTATCACTTATATCTTTGTACATTTTATGTCCAAAAATATAGATTCATCATTACATTTTATGCATTTGCATTTTAACACTGTAGGAAGTAAGACATAGAGTTACATACCAACAATACAATAGTACTGACATTTGTAATTACTCAAATTACCTTTACCAAAGTTTTTGTTTATTGATGCCACTTTGAAGAACTGTCTTGGGCCCTTTTCTATCAGTCTGAAGAACTCCCTTTAGCATTACTTGTAGGACAGGTCTAGTACTGATGAACTCTGTCAGCTTTTGTTTTTCTGAGAATGTCTTTAGCTCTCTGAACTTTTTTAAAGAAAGCCTCACTAAGATATAAAATTCTTAGTTGGTAATTGTTTTCTTTCAGTACTTTATCTCAACTCATTGCCTTCTTGCCTTCATGTTTCTGATTAAAAATCAGCACTCAGTTGAATTGGGACTCCCTTGTATATAAGATGTTGCTTTTCTCTTGCAGCTTTTAGAACTCTGTCCTTTTCCTTTGAAATTGATAAGGTGATCACTATATTATGGGGTATATTTTTCTTCATGTTTATCCTGTTTGGTGTTATTCTCTGGGCTTCTTGGATGAGCATATTCACATCTTTCAGTAAATTTAGGAAGTTCTCCACATTATATCTTTGAATATCCCTTCTGTTCCTTTCTGTCTTTCTTCTCCGTCCGGGACTACCAAATGCAAATATTGGAATGCTTCATGGCATTACAGAGGTGTTTTAGTTGTTTTTTCTTTTAATAATTAATTTCTTCCTGCTCCTCAGCCTGACTCACTTCAAGTGTCTTGTGTTCAAGTTAACCAATTTTTATGCCAGCTCCAATTTGCTCTTGAAACCCTACTGAGGATTTTTCATTTCAATTATTGTGATCTTCAATGTCAGTAGTTGTTTGGCTTCTTTTCAAAATTTTGATCTCTTTACTAAGACTCTCATATTGCTCATTCATAATTTTCAGGATATCATTTACTTCATTCTACGTATTTTCCTTCAACTCCTTAAGCTTTTTGAAGATCACTTTTTGAAGGTTTTGCTAGGTATGTCCACATTCTTATCTTTCTTGGTGTTTTCTGGATTTTTTTCTCTTACTTTGGATGTGCCATCATTTCCTTGTCTTGTACAATTTTGATGCACACAGTATATTTTAATATTTTAAAATATTCACTTTTTAATTTATTCTCTAAGGTGTCTGTTTTGATTTTTTTCGCCAGCTTGTGGAAAGACAAATATGTTCCTTAGCTTCAGTCCTCTTATCAGGAAGGTCAGCTCAAGGTGTTTGCAGTGTAAGGGTTCTCTCTTTGTGGGCCTCTGCCTTGTCCTGAGATTTAGCTTATTAGTTGTTTTGGCATCCCCTTTGGTTGTCTTCTGTGTTTCCTAGGGAGAGACCTCCCTTTCCTGGGTGTTTGAAGCTGGCAGGCCTTTGCCCCAGACTGTCCATCTCTTTAGAGTCTAACTCTCTTTTCAAGCTGCTTTTGCCTGGGGGAAATATTCACAGTTGGGGCACGCCAGAAAGGAATTTTTCAAGTCTGCATTTCTCAGCCAGAGTTGTTATAGGAACACACAAAGGGATCTCAGAGCTTCAAAGTGCCCTGGGGAAGGGCACAAAGAGCTTGTCTGGCAACTACCCAATCTAGAACTTCTTGACCTGCTCAGCTAATGCAGCCCTTCAGCTAACCTTTTCCCACAGCTCTGAGGAAATGCAGAATCTATAAGTATCTGCTGCCATTAACCTGCTGTGACAGAGTTGAGACTGGCTGCCATTGCCTTTGTTTGGAAAAGGTTGAAACAATGGCTGCCATCGGAGTGGACCTACAGTGATCCGAAATTGCTAATCAAAAGCTGTGATCTGTAGTAAGCAGTGCCCACCCCTGTTCTTGGGAAAGAGCATTTTATGTCCTTTTCTTTCACCACAAACTAGCAAGGGATTGGTTCTCATGGTGGCTGTCCATGAGATTGGGGAGGGTGCTGGTAACACATCATTGAGAGATCAATTTACTATCATCTCTCCATGTGTTCAGAGTTCTAGAATCAGTAGCAGAGACTGGAGGTGGAGCTCATATGACCTATAGCATCATCATGGTGCTGATTCTGTCCCCAGTTTGGCCTGCAAGTTGTAGACACAGCATAAAGTGGTATCACACTGAGGCACAAGTGGGAACCACCAGCACATCTCCCAGTGGCTCTATCGTCATCTCTGGTAAAGGCATCTCTCTCTGTTGAAGAAGGACAGACGATCATGGGGCCTTGAAGATGGGCTCTTTGAGATGGTACTATTACTCAGGAGAATATTAATTGTGTGTGTATACTTGAAAAACAAAAAGTACTACTGTTCTTTTTTTTAATTTAATTTTTTAATTATATTTTTAAAGTTAATAGATCACACAAAATGTTACATTAAAAAACATAAGAGGTTTTAAATGAGTAAAGTTACTCACAACTTTAATCTTTTTATACATTTCTCAGGCTTTCATTAGGTTTTTCTCCACTCTATGTCAATATTCCCACTGAGAGAAAAAAATGCTTTCTCATCCTATTTAGCATTGCAAGAATGATGACTACTCTGGGATTGAATCCAATGATTCTAATATATCCTAAATCATTGAAAAAATAATTTTGATTTTGAGCATTATTCTTTTGAAATGATATTCACCTTGAGATCATGGAGAATTAATTTAAAGATATTTTAAACTAATGTATTTTACTTGTCTGTACATTTCATTCAGTTATTGATTTATTTTATTTTTTAAGAATATCATTTTAAAATATCATCACTCATGATAAACATTGTACATTGGACAAAATTGCAAAGAAAATCAACAGCACATTATGTAGGTGAAGCATCAAATAAGTTAGACAAAATTTTACATCTTGTCTCCAAATGTATTGCTGTTATATTTTAAACGCATGAAATTTCAGTGTGGTATATAAGGAAGGACACAAAGATCAATGTTATTCCTTTATAAGGAAGGGTCTGGAATTTTTCTTTTTATGGACTAGAATAATTAGACTTGAATACAACATTCTATTATTCATAGGAAAGAAATGCATATATACATGGTAAAAAGGTATATTTTTAAAATATCTATCAATTGGATTGTATATTATTTTTCCATTACAATTTAATTTTTATTGATATTTTTCAAAACAATTCTCCCAATTATAGTTCTGAACTTTGACTTTTAATTAAAACTTTGGTTACAAATTTATTTCATACAGTAAGCATAAACATAAGCCTGAGACTGTTCAGATTTTCCCCCAAATTAATGAATGAATATACTTTCATCTGTCATTAATTTTTTTTCCTCAGTTCCCTTAGCTTCTTATCTACTATATTTCTTTAGGTATAGAATATTCACATTATGGTGCAAATAGAAAAAGAAATAATATTAAATCATGTAGCTGATGTC
This sequence comes from Dasypus novemcinctus, assembly GCF_030445035.2. Lineage (NCBI taxonomy): Eukaryota > Metazoa > Chordata > Mammalia > Cingulata > Dasypodidae > Dasypus > Dasypus novemcinctus. The sequence continues at coordinate 136,931,917 of NC_080676.1, forward strand.
ACAATTCGCACATTTTAAATAACATATGGTGAAAGAATAACAAGCTGATGAATATAATCAGTGCAGTGACTTTCACTGGCATATAACATCTAAATTCAAACTGTAACAAACACTTTACTTACCTAACATTCCAGTTAGCACTTTTGAAAGGTCATAAGGACATATTTACATGGTGTTATAAAAATACACTTAATACTCCTGGCATGGTCCTGCTGGTAACAAGACTTTGCCATTTATATTCCCTGTTATTTCCAGGCTTCAGAATGTTCTATGTTGTGGAATTAAGATATTTCTTAGAGGATGGCTATATAACATATTAATATTTACTTTTATTTTTATTTCATCTTGGAGATTTAGATAATAAAAATAATTATGCACGATTACTTCCCTCATTTTTTCTATTTTTTAAAAAACTGTGCAGGCCAATTTATGATCCCTTTCAATCTGAGGATTTAGGCCATGGTTGGCCCTAGTATATTATTATTATGGACTGAATAATGTCTCCCATTAAGACATGTTCAAGTTCAAACCCCCAGTTCTGTGGATATCTTTTACAAGAGATCTTTGAGGATACTTATTCTGAGTATAGCAGGTAGCCCTTTAAAATGAGGGTGGCCCACCAAACAGTGAGGGATATGTCAGATCAGTAAAAGACTCAGACAAGTCCAGCTTGGTGAGTGAAAGAGTGTTTATTGGGCTTACATAGAGAAGCTCTTCCATGGTGGATATGAGCATAGTCATGGCTGAGAATCCTCATCCTTGCTGGTGGAAGGAGAGCATGGTACTACTGAGACTTTATGTCTGCACTTTCCACAATTCAAGAGGGGTTTTTAATACTATTTGTCTATGTGAGGATGGGGAGGGTGTGTGAGGAGGTACATAATTTAAAAATGCAATACTCAGGGTAGATAATGAGGGAACAACATTCACAGTGCTTCCCAGCAGGGCAGAAGTTACACATTCATTGTAACTGTACATAAAGAGCATTTGCAATGTTTGTCAGCTGAGGCTGAAGTTACAACTTTACAGTAATTTTATAAGGGATCTATTGATATGAAAAAATGACCAAGCAGTTTACAGATCATTCTTAGAGTTTCTGGGAGAGAAGTTGAGGCATGTATGATTTACTTGTCAGTCATGAGCTCACAAACAGTTACTTCCCAAGGTGTCTCTGTAACTGTTAAGGAAGGAAATGCTGCTCTGACTAGAAAAGGAAAGAACAGGATGTGTGGGAAAATGCAAGGCTGTTTGTGCTACAATCCACCCCCATCCCACTACCTGTACACTCTTTCCACCACTTCTTCCACATAGAGCCCTTAATGTGGAACAGAAGGTTTATAAAAGGTGGTATTGTGCCATTAGGCCACAGCTACAATATAAACAACAGCAAGATAAGCAAATGGCTATTACAATGAAACTACCAAACAATAATGTGTAACTCGAATGTGAGTGTAGATTTATGAGTCAAGAAGAGAATGCGTTCACAAATTTTAGGGATTTCGTATTATAGATAGACTTTTGTAAATGATTCAAACCATTGGTAACATTAGCATGCTCATCAGGTATATTAGTACAGCAAACATTGCTGATTATAGCACAAAATCCGCCCTCCACCTGCCCCGTGCAGTAGTAAAGATATCTAAGGCCATATGATTTTGTAATGCCACTTTTCTCATTTGAGTTGTTTCCTCTTTCAAGAATCTTGCACTATGTTTAGTATCACGAACAACTTGGGCAGTGAAGTTAGCCAAGGTTGTTACTTGGGTTAAAACATTTAAAGCTGAAGCTCCAGGAAGGAAAATACTAAGGAGCCACTTTCACCATCCTAGACAGAAGTTTACTCTAATGCCAAAATGGTCTTTAGAGCTGAGAGGTTTTGAGGGGTCCTGGGTAAAATTTTGTGTATATTTCCCAGTATCTACATATATCTTCTTGTCCATTTATAGGGTAGATATGGTCAAAAGTGTGTTCCACATAACCAACTCTCTCCTGAAGGGAGTATATAGGCTCTCATGCATAGGGATGCATTTAGTCATCCAGTCCATTCAGTTGGCCACATGATGATGACTCAGTTGCACATCCATGATGGCCGTCATCCCATAAAATGGTGGATTCATTAATCAGAGATGTTTTTTAAGACAAAAGTCTGCTTGAGCATCTAGAATACCTTGTTCTGTCACCATCCAAGTGAGTCCATCCCAAACTGATAACAGGGATGGGATGGGTTTTGTTGACATTTTCCCTGGCAATAGGAGACATATTTAGCTTAAGCAGAATAACTGTAAAAGTTTGTGGGTTCTGGGAATTGCCACCTAGAAGGGCAGCTATGATTTATAGTCATTAACCAATTACTCCAATTAGTCAAAGATAAAGGTAGGATATTCCAAAAACACCTGAGTTACTGGAAGTTGGCATATATCTGCACACTCAACAGTGTGTTTGGTTGTGTGCAGTTGCCATGGTGGCAGTCCAGTTGAGGAAGACATTGGATGAGCTCTTGTGAAACAGGAAGATTAGCCCAAGAACACGAACAGAAATGTTTATTGGGTGCCAGGAGAGGGAGATGTTCTCTCTTAAGCAAAATAACAGTCAAAGATTCTCTGATAGTCTTAAAACATGGGAGGCCAAAGGGTGGACTACAGGATTGCTACACGGTACATGTTCTCCCTCTATGTGAGCAGGCTGTAATGTCTAACACCTTAGCCATGTCCATCCTGTGACAGTCCCTCCATGCCCACTTTTTTGTATAGCACACAGCTGCTTCTTCAGTGGGTGTGAGACAAACTATGCAGATATGGGCCAGAGCATCTGCCTCTTGATTCCCAGGTCGAAAAGCTGTTTCTGTGAGATATAACATCTTTAAAATAACTAAAACCATGATTAACAAGAGTATACTGCTATCTAATATTATGTAAATTAGTACTGGGACATAACATGGACAGTGAAATTATTGTTAAGTTTCTGGGAATTTTATGCAGTCTTTAAATATTTATATAATATAAATATTTTACCCATACAACTTTGATTAACAGAAGGTTAGAAATTCCCTTTTATTTTTATAAAACTTTCTAAACACTTTTCTTTCAACTTATAACAGCAAATGAATTTAACCATTTTAGCACTTCACTTTTTACAAGGTGAAAGAGCAAATCTTTTGCAATAGTTTTAAACAAAAAATACTTTTTGAGGTTTCTGTTTGAGAAAGTAAAATGTTAAAAGTTGTTAGGTTTGAACATTATGTTCTCTTATAAGTGAGAAGACTTGTTTTTCTTAAACCAAGGACATGATAAAGTTAACATACAGTACTGAAGCTATTTTGATGAAGCAGACTTTCTGCTTTGTATACTAATTATTCAGGAGAAAACTCTTTATAAGCTTCTACTAAAACAGACTAATGATTTAAGAAACTTTGTCACATTAGCAGAGAAAGAACCAAATTTTAGTTTTGCGTCAGTATACTATTTGATACTAGAGCTTTTAAAACTTTATGGATAGACCCATCAAATCTTACCCAACATTGGCCATAAAAATTCCTTTTCTTTGAACCTTTTGCACTTTCTGTATTCATTCAGGTTTTGTCCCACATATTCCTCTTTCTTAATAACTAGTCATTTTATCTTAGGACAAAATTACTTTCTTTTCCCTTAATAATAATAAATAAATAAATAAATAAATAAATAAATAATTTTAAAACACATTCTGTATACAATAAACACTTAAGTTACCAAAATGATTTTGGAAACTATCTCCAAGCAAACTTCTTACAACATACAATTGCCATCAAAATTAAACAAACTTGTCAGAATAATAATTCAATTTGGTTATATACAAACAATTTTTCTTCATTTTTAATACCTGGTAACATGCAATACTAGAACATCTATAGCTCATAAGGGATGGTTTCCAGAAATACATGCTTGCTTTAATTTACTATTTTATCAATATTTCAGTGAGATATGTCATGAAATATTCACAAGGACACATTTCTGAACAGTTTTCTGGAGGCAAGTTGGAGCAAGGGAGGACTGCTTTCTATTATGACTAAGCCATGGTTTAATTGCAGGCTTACAAAGTGTCCAGCATTTATTTTCCTCCTCTTTCTTTTATAGAGCTGCCTAGTTAAAAATTTACTAAACTTTAACTACACTAATTTTAGTAATGCTATCCAGGTCCAATTAGAATTAACATGGAAAGAGAACAGAATATTAACGTTGCTAAGTTTTTTCCTTCTCCAGCAATTAAACTAATTCTATTAATCCCACTATCCCACAGTCACACCATCCAGGTAGCAAGGAGTGACAGAATGGTTCCCTTATCTCAGTTAATTCTCTAGCAGAATATTTTCTTGCCAGCATTTCATTGACAGATTTCATTGACAGGTGCACTGTTTAGCATTTCTACTTGTGTGAGATGTTGTATCTGTGGTTTAGCCTTCTTTTGCACAAGAGGTCTAATATAAAGATTTAAATATTCTATAGTTTTTACATTTGGATCACTTTTTTCTTCTTCCCAGGGGTGCCGAGTCTTAAGATTTCAATACTTTTTTTTTTTGCTAGGATAGCCTGTACCTTGGGACAGGGGATTTTATGACCCCTTAATTTTAAAAGTCGACAGGATAATATTTCCATATTTTAATGTTTTTTATCTAGTTGTTCAGAGAGACCTGTCACTAAGGCAGAGGTAGGAGTTACAAAACCAGTTCAAGGTGTAACTCCTCCTTCAAATGTTGGATTTCTTCATCTTTCTTTAGACAATCTGCTGTAGCTAACCTTACTGCCCATAGCAGCAGCCAGCCAACTGCTGTGGCAGTGTACCTGTCATCTTTACTCAACTCCATAATCTTATTTTTTTTCAGGCCAGTAATTTATTCAGGTAGGGAGGGAAGAGAATTGGGAGAAAATAATAGCTCAGGGGTTCCAGGTAGAGAGGAAGGGGGTGAAAAGCTGATTTACAAGCTACAATTCTCTATTGTAGATCATAAATACCCAGGTTTTACTTGCATGGCCACATGGCAGAGGAAAAATGGCAAGGGTGGTGTACACAGGGCAGGAACAGGTCCAGAGGCAAGAGAAAAGGGTGAGCAAGGAGATTCAGTCCCCACTTGGCTTTTTGAACTGTTAATTATCCACCCCTTTGCTAATGGCAGGGGAGGGGTTCCAGCTGTTGGGTATTTTGATTGATTACCCTACCCATCAATTCCCTGTGAGGGCCCAATAATAAAGTCCCTAGGGAACATCCAGGGTTTTTACTTGCTTCCAGAAAAGTCTTTGTTCTGGATAGCAGAATCTTGGGAGCCATCTTGTGGGTTATTGATGTCCATTTGGACTCTCTGTCAGGTTCCAAATCTATCTACTGATTTCCTGTCTTACTAGCCTGCTTCATTTCCCCCCTCAAAGAGTTTAAACCTTTAATCTTAAAGGGGTGCTGAAGGGAAATGATCTATCTTCTGTAGCTACTTCCTGCTTATTAGGGGCTGCAGGCCATACCTTTCAAGGTGTAAAACTTTCTTGATATTCTATCTCGGAGGAAGATGGATCTGGCATCCTGGGCATAAACTTCTGTTCTTCCAACATTCTCTGTACTCCCATCAGCATTTTTTGGGGGGCATCTTTGAATTCATACAGAGTTCCACAACAGTCAAGCAAGCAGCCCACCCCACCCCACCCCACATGGAGTTAGCAGGCCACCCTGGGCATTCCCTCCCATGGATTCCTTGCTCCGACTCATGCTTTCGTCTGATGTATCCTACTGACTACACCAGTTGTTTCAAGTAGAGCAGGGAGACCTCTACAATGATGGCTGTCCACCAAACTAAGAGAGATATGTCAGAACAAAGAAAGACTTATACAAGTTCAACCTGGAGAGTGAGCATTTATTAGGAGGCTTCCATGAGAAAATTCTTCCACTGTGGTAGATCAAGACTGGTTGTGACCTAGAATCCTTGTCCTTGGAGGCAGGAAAAGAATGTGGTGCTTTTGAGGCTCGATGTCCATGCTTGCCACAAAGCAAGAGGGGTATTTTTTTACTACATGTCCATGTGTAGATGGGGGAGGGCACATGAGGGGAAGCATGATTGGAAAATGCTCTACTTAGAACAAATAAAGAAGGAATGACATACACGGTGGTTCCCAGCAAGATAGAAGTTACGCATTCACGGTACCTACATAAAATGAGCATTTACAATGTTTGTCAATAAGGTTGAATTTATATCTTTACTTTAATTACATAAGGGAACTATTGATATGAAGGTGGTCAAGCAGTTTACATATCACTCTTAGAGTCTGGGAAAGAAATCTAAGCATCCAAGGTTTACTTATCAGTCACAAGTTCACAAACGATTTATCAAAGCTTGCTGTGTAACTATTTAGAAATGAAATGCTGCTGTGAATAGAAGGGGAAAGAACTGAATGGGCTGTGGGAAAATGCAAAGCCAGATACGCTCCCCTTCTATTAGTTAAGATGAGGCCCAAATGAATCAAGGTGGGTTTTCACCCAATATGACTGGAGTTCTTATAAATCAGAGAAGACAGAGGAAGAAAAGAGACAGCTATATGAGAGGGACAGAAGCTAAGTTATGGTTTGCAGAAAGCCACCACCAGAATGCGGCAGAACTCAGAGAAAGCATTATCATGCGCACCACCTTGATTCTGGGCTTCAGCCTACCAAACTGTGAGACAGTAACTTCCTCTTTGTTATATCAGCCTGGCAAACTAAGGCAGTTTTATATAGAAAAATATCTCCTCCCTACTTTCCCTCTTCTTTCTTTTCTGATTCTATAGAGATATTTGCTCTTTTGTATTTTTAAAAAATGTTTTTTCTCTCAGATTTCCTTTATTTTAACCCTTTAAGTATGGAAGTATGTCATTATTTTTATTTTCCAGTTCTTAACTGAATTTTATTTTCACCAGTCATATATATAATTTTGGAGGATTTTTTTCTCTTTAAAAACCTTAAATGTTCAGAATATAACATTGGTTATTTTAGAGGAATAACTTCTCAATATGCTTTAATCATACTAATTACAAGTGTGATGTTGGGTGCATTTTTTCAATTCCCTGGATTACCTCTGTGCCCTTGTACATTATTTATTTTGTTGTTTTCATAGGCTTATGAAACTCCACCTCCTGCATATTAGGGACTGAAGCATCTTCCATCTTCATTTTGTCCTCCAGTTCATATTCTCCTTTTTTTCAGAATTTTAAATTTTTAATTACTTCTTTGCTTTGTGCCTCACCTCCTCCTAATTTCTGTTTTAACTGTTTTATTTATTTCTTTAGTTAGTTAGTTATTTTTACAGTTTTATACTTCCAAAAGAGTTCACAGTGTTGGTTTCTTAGGAAAAATAAGGGAACCACATATGAACCTTCAGGGCCATCTTAATTCAAATGTCCTACTTTTAGCATTACATAAAAAACATATAAGAGACCATATAATTTTAGTGTATCTATTCCAATTGTGGCTAATAAAATTAAAGAAAAATGAATACACATTTGTCTTAGTGTGCTGGTTTGACTCTTTTGTGGACCCCAGAAAAGTATGTTCCTTTTTTATATATATATTTTATTTTATTTTTCCCTTCCCCCTTCCCCTCCCCCTCCGCTCCCCCTCCCCCTTCCCCTTCCCTTCCTCCTTCCACTCCCCCACTCTGCTGTTTTTGCTGTGCCCGTTTGCTATGTGATCCTCTGTATCTGTTTCACATTTTGTCTTCTCTTCTCATTTTTTCTCCTCTAGGATTCACAGGGATTTGATCCTGGGGATCTCTGATGTGGAGAGAGTTTCCCTGTCCCTTGTGCCACTTCAGTTCCTGGTTTCTGCTGTGCTTCACCTTGACTCTCCCCTTCGCCTTTCTTTTGTTGTCTCATCATCTTGCTGTGTGACTCACCAGCATGGACATTGGCTCACCACACCGGCACTTGGGTCTCCATGCGGGAACATTTTCTTTTTTTCTTTTTTTTATCAGAAGACCCCAGGGATTGAACCTGGGTCTTCCCATATGGTAAGTGGAAGCTCTATCACTTGAGTCACATCCACTTCCCGAAAAGTATGTTCTTAACTGTAATCCATTCCTATGGGTGCGGGCTCATTGTAAGCAGGATCTTTTGGCAAATAGGATCTTAAAGTAAGATGTGCCCCACCTCACTCACAGTGGGCCTTAATCCTTTTACAGGAGTCCTTCATAAAAGGAGGCCTAAAATGCCACAGGCAGAAAAAGAATAAGTGACAGGAGAAGTCCCAGAGGTTGGAGGCTTGAATCATGGGATACAGAGCCAGGGAAATGGCTCCCAAAAGACTAGGCCCAAGGAGCAGTTCAATGCCAAAGAGATGAGGCCCAAGAGGGAAAGAGGAGAGGACTGGTGTTTTGCTCTGCCATGTGCTTCATTGCCCAAGCTGAACCTGGAGAGAAAGCATCTTAAATGATGCCACCATGTGCCTGATTGCATATGGCTGCAATTTGGTGAGACAGCATCTCTTGATGATGCCTTAATTTGGACACTTTTATGGCCTCAGAACTGCAGGCTTTTAACCTATTAAATTCCCATTATAAAAACCAACACATTCTGGTATATTTCATTGGCAGTCAGCAGCAAACTAAAACACTTAGTATTGGTTTTGAAATCGTTTATATAAGAATATCTGTACAGTACTATTTAGTCCATGAAATAAATCTTTAGTAGACCTTAAGCATGGAAGGTCATAAGCTCTGAATGTGGTATTATATTTAAAAGTAAATGGTAAAAACAAAATACAGGACATTCAATCAACAAAGAGTACATTTTTATATGATACTCATTATCAGTGATGTCATTCTTGTCCTCAGGAAATATTGTCCTTGTGACTTGTAATTCTTATATGCTTCCTTTTGTGCCAATTCTTTGAGATAATAAAAAAAATCTTTAAAAATGCAAAACTGTGAGTGTTCTGGAGTCTACCTTTCTCTCCAGCTTCATTTTATCTTCATAAATTTCCTGATCCCTTGCTCTCTGCTTCAGCTAAACTGGCTGTTCCTGTTCCTACCAGTCCTCCTGCTGCTACTACTACCATTATTTCGTCATCATCACCATCAACATTTTTTTCTTTCTCCTATCAAAGTGCCTTTGAAAGTGCTTTATCTTTTTTTTTTTTCTTCCAGGGATACTCTTTTTTTCTGCTATGCATTTCATCTATTTAACTATTTTTTATTCATTAATTTATTGGCTTAAATCTTGGTCATCCTTTATAAACACTCCAAACACAGGAGTTGTATCTGTCTTCACACATCATTCTGTTCCCACTGTAAAATGCATTGCCTGACACACATATGAAAGAATGAAAGTGAAATGTTGCCAACCTTTATGGTTGAAGCTGAGACTGTAAAAGTAGACACAACAAAAATCACTTAATTTTGGCTACCTTGACTTGCATTCTTCACTTTTGTGTGAAAATAAATGTTTTTCAGAAAAATAATATTTGGTAAGCCCCTACTTTACCTTAAATGCTCCTATTTCAAGACATGCTGCCTTTAGCCTAATGGCAGGTTGTAGAAGTTTGTATAATATCATCTCCTTCCTCTTTTTTTCTGATGAAGAAACTGAGGATTATTAAAGTTAATTAATTGCACAATCTTGCTGCCAGCTCTCATACTACAAGAGTGTATCATGGACAATAATTTAGGTAAATGTAAAATGCAGTGTAGTCACAGTTGTCAGAGAAATTTTCAGGAAAATGGTAATGTTTGAACATGCTTTAAAGAAAGACAAAATTTTCCAGGAAGAGAAGCAAGGAAAGGAGGATTTTTGAAAGCAAGAATAGAATGAATATTCAAAGTTTGCACTTTTTTTTTTTACAAACCTTTTTTTTTTTTCTTTTTTTCAGTGCAGCCATTGTGGCGGACCATTTGGCAGTTCCTCAGGAAACTAAGTATAGAATTTCCATATGCTCTGGCAATCCCACTGCTAAGCATATACCCAGAATTTAAAGCAGAGACACAAACAGATAAATGCACACCAATGTCGTAGCATCATTATTCACAATTGCTAAAAGATGGAAGCAACCCAGGTGTCCATCAACAGATGAATGGATAAACAAAATGTGGTATATATTACACGTACAGTGGAATATATTCAACTGTACTTCCTTTCACTCCGTCCCCACGAAAAAGCATCAATGGAGTATGCTTCTCATTTGTGTGACTTTCAGCTCAATAGGGCTGCATTAAAAAAAAAAAAAACTGCTTTATTTAACCCCCCAAAATGAGTATGTCTTTGGGCATTTGGGGAGAATAAACATGAGCTAGGGAGCAGTGCATGTGCTATAAAGATGAGTCAAAATACCTTTTCTCTGAGATAGTTTTGTTTGTCTGTTTTGGATTACCATTGGTGATTTAGATCTGCAAAGTCAACTAACTTGGGACAAATGAGAACCCTGGAAGGTTTCAGAATTGCCTAACTTACTCGCTTTCTTAAAATTTTTATTTCAAAATCCAGACTCCTAGTGTTTGTACCCATAAAAGCTAAAGCAGTAGAGCATTCAGAAGGTCCTACTGTTCAGTAACATATACTATATGGAGGATGTTTCCATGAGTCTCAGAGTCCTGGGTGTACTAGAAAATGTTCCCTGTTGCAGTAATGATATCACCATTAGCAGCAAAAATAGCTACTTACATGTATTGAGTACTTACTCAATGTGTTTAGAAAATGTATAAATATAAACCGGTTTGGTTAAATCCTGTTTCCTTATCTGCTCAGGTGAGACCATACAAAAGTAAACTGGGTTAATTTCTTCCACAAATTACCTAGTGAGATTTGTAACTCCCATTCTTACATTATTTTCTTTCTTTTAAAATTACTGTAAAACACCAGCAGCAAGGGTGTCCATGTAGTCACTATTAGCATTCAGATCCCGAATGATTACCAGCAAAAATGGTGTCAAGTGCCTTAGCACCACAGTGTGTACTGCTAGGCTGACCTCCTGGCACAGGGAGAGCCCTAAGGCCAGCTGCTCAGCTGTTATGTCACCCTGAGGTCATTAAGTCCTCTAAAGCAACCTCCCACCTAGATCCACTTTTCTGTGTAATTTATGCTCTCCTGACAGAGACAGACTAGGATCACTGTATGAAAAGTGAGAAGCTCTTGTTAAGATAAACTTGGGTAATAACTGGAGTTAGAAAACTCCCAGAAATTGAGTTATTTATTAGCAACAGCTTTGTTATACATTTTACTCATGGGAACTCAACTTTACTCTGCTTATTTCCTCAGCCTTTACCTTAATTTTCAGTCAAAATCCCTAAGTGCTAACCTCTCAACATTTGAGTAGGATGTTTTGACCCAAGCAATTTCAGTTAGAGGGAAAGTTGGTAATAGTTACAGACTGCCATATATACATATATAGAGAAAGTTAATATGGATTGCATGATTCAGTTACTGTAGTTGTCTTTCCTAGAAGAAATATTCAAGTTTAGAAAGTTATTGTTATCTTTAAACTTTTCAGTAATTTTTCTCTATTAATATTTTACATGTAAGGAAAATATAATTTAGATGAAACCCACAGATATTACTAAGAATTAACAAAGAGTAAATATTTTGTGAGTCATATGAGATACCAAGATGGTTAACATATATCTATTACCCATATGAATAATTTTCAGAGCATAGACATACACAATGCTATATGAGGCTATTACCCATTTCGTGTATATTTATTGTTTCCCTTCCATTGATGTGATCCATGAAAGAATAATGAAAGAGAATATTGAAGAATAAATCATAGAAAAAGATATATAGTTGTGTATAGAGAGAGAGATTTCGATTTGATAAAGTTTAAAAAGAATTAGAGTATAAAGTAAAGAAACTAAAACCAACGAGAGCTGAATATCAGGGAATTATAAACAAAATCTATTCAACAAAAGATGTAAAAATAATCAAGGGTCAATCTAAATACATATGCTTTCTGAGAGGTAAGGAGGAGGGAAGGCTGGTAAATATAAAGGGAATCAAAGATTATCTGCCCATCCAAAATGCTATTATAGTATTAAGATTTTAGGAAGCTATAGAAAACTACAAAGAAAAAAACATAGGAAACAGGTGAAAGTAAAAAAAGAAATACTATTATACCTGACTAAAAAGATATTAAAAGGCTACATAAAATAACATGAGCTTCTGTGCAATTTTGAAAACAGAACAAAGTTAACTATCAAAATAATTTTTTTAATGTGAAAATAAAATTTAAACAATTGAAGAAAGTACGGCACTTAAAGAAATATAAAATGAACGGTGCATAATAAAAAATGAGTAAGATAAAATCATATAAAGGTTGAGATCCATAAAATATCACACTACCAATAAATGTGACTGTGCCTAACTCACCTATAGAAAGAAAAAGAAATTCAATTGTAAAATTAATTAATTAATTAACAATAAATAAAATTGAAAAGAAAGGAAGCATGCAAATACAAGAAAGAAACAAGGGTAAATTCCTCTATTACTTGAGTTTTGTGGGGAAAAAAAACTCTTAATATATCTCAAAATCTGATGCAATGAAAGAAAGCTGATATATCTGACAAACATTTAAAGAAAAGATTAAAAGAAAATTTGCAAGACTCAATATACCAACATATTTAAAAAAACATGGCAAGTAGGTAGAAGATAATTGTAACATAAATTAGCGATAAAGGGATGTTATATATTTAAGAATATGAAGTGCTCAAAATTGAAGGAACCATAGATAAAAACTATATAAGAAAATGGCAAAAGACAAACTTGTTATAATGGTCCTTAAACATGAAAAAATGTTTCAGTTCATTCATAATGAGGGTGTACAAATCAAATCTACACTGAGATACTATTTTCAGCTATCAGATTGTGAAAATTAAGAGTTTGACAATATATTTCTTTGTTTAGGCTGTGAGTCAACCAGAATTCTCACAGATTTTTTATAAAATTTCCAATTGGAGCAAACATTTTGATAGAAAAACTGACTGTATCAAGCAAAATTGCTTGTGTTCACATTTTAACTCCAAAATTTACTGATAATAACCTTCTAATAATGTAAAAATAGTTATTGAAGCATTATTCATAATTACAAAATATTAGAAACAAATGATATACCCATATATAAAAGAATAGTTGAATAAGCTGTGGTAAATCATCAGATAGTAGTAATACACACCTGAAAAACAGTCCAGAAGATTTCTATGAACTGATATTGAATGCTTTCTAAGATATATTGCTAAATAAGGAACGTAAACTTCAAAAGAGTGCATATATTATACATTGGATTCTGTAGGAAGGAGAGCAAGGCAATTAAATAATCACAGATACATTTAGTTTTACAAAAAGGAAACCATTAGAAGAAAGGAAACCCAACTGGCACTCTGATTATTTATAGTGAGTGGTGGAAACAGTTTGGACATTTTGGCATTGAGGGATTGTGTACTTCTCTGAATTTATCTTTTCTTTGTTTTTTTTGTTTTTTGTTTTTTTGTTTGTTTGTGGTTTTTTGTTTGTTTTTTTACAGTATTTACTCTTTGGAAGCACACTGCAAAATAAAATATAATCACAAAGGATGGAAACATTATTAAAATAAATAAAAACAAGCAAATAGAACTTGTCCATATTTCAAATATTTAATATGACTTCACTAAAGTGGGGAAATATCTAACCAAGGTGATGTTTAAAAGGTAATATTTAAACTATGTATTGTCCACGTACAAATAAAAAGAACTCTAGATAAATATTGAACTGTAATTAGTAGGTTTGTGTTTTGCAGTGCTACTAGTAATCCTGAATTATTCTTTTAGTTTAGTTCAGGATAGTTTAGTACTGCATAAATAAATAACTGTGTTTAGTATAATAGGAGCCAGACTTCTCACTGATGAAAAAATTAATTATGAATTCATCAAAGGAGTAGCTGTTTTCAGGATTGGGCAAATGAATTATTAGATCAGTCTGGAACATCTTTTGAGGAAAAGTAAAGATGAACTCAAAGAAAAATAGGGCATATATAAAAAGGGGACTGGATCCAGTTTGAAAGAGCTTGCATTTAATAAATCTAATATAATTTGTGTATCAATTTAAACAATAATAACAGTAAATTAAAACCCATTCAGTAAAAAGAAGAACCTTGTGTTACACTTACATAAATAATAATTATATAAAGTTGGGAGAAAGAAATTATTCATTTTAAAATACAATGATACTTAATAAATATATAGGAATGATAGAAATTTTTTAAAATTTTCATTTGGTAGCCATCATATTAATAATTGGTTCAGTAAGATTCAGCAATGAGAGATAAACCAAATATGGAATATTTTAAAATTAAGTGAAGAGTATATGAATATTATTTATGCTATTCTTGCAACTTGCTGTAATTCCAAAGTATGTGAAAATAAAAATGTCAATAAAAGGAAAATTACTTAAATTGTATGATCCCGAGTTTATTTGCTATACAATGAGTTATAGAGTATAGTTTTGATTATAAAATTTATGCGTGTAAGGAAGATAGTACCGTATTATAACTGAATTGAATGATGGATTTTAAATTATTTGTTTAGAATGCGTAATATTTAATGTTACAGTTTTCCTTTCTTCCTCAAAGGTATCATTATAGTTAATTTTTATTATTTTTGTTTTACCAACTAATAAGTAACTCACTAACCTTTTGTTTCAGCAGTGGATGATACTGTGACAATAATTTCTTATATATACTTGTTTCTATGCTTCAAAGATGGATAATCAGAGTCACTTTTCTAAAATGAGAGAGTATATGGCCTGAAAAGAGAAACTCAGTATGGAAAGCAAACTAATATGGGCTAAGATTTCAGCTTAGAAACTTTCATGCTGTTTAATCTACAGAAAGTTATTTAGACTCCCAAATATCTGGTTTCCTTATCAATAACGTGGTTAATTAGTAATACCCACTTCTTGGTGTTTGATCAATACTTACCACTCTATCTACAACATAATTAGTTTTTAATAATACAGGTAAGCTATTATGATTATTAAGAATTATACATACTAAGCCAGGATATTTAGATACTGCTTTTCCTCAAACCGTTACATACGAGAGCCATATCTAGAGATGAAATCTTAGTTAATTCAGAATTAAGAATTAAGTTAATTTCTTTTTATCATTTTATCAAAGGGAATGGATTTAGATTCCTTTTTCAATGTTTTTCTTTAGTAGTAAAACCAAAAACAGAAGAAAAAAAATAGACAAACAGTACGTTCCTCCAAGTAATGCTTCAAATAATTTCCCTTACGTCTTTCAGTTTCTACTTTCATTGGATAATCTCTGAAAACATTTCACTGCCTGATCAAGTACTTGGCAGTTTTATAAGAACATTTTGAAACATTATTTACAGGACTTGGACATATGGTTCAATTGAAAATGCAAACTATCTCATATATATTTTCACTTGCCATTGTGTAACTCACTAAATGTCAATTTTAAAACACTTTTGTTTTTATTTATTAAGCTTTACCCTAGAAGCTTAAATGCTTTATTTTAGGATAGTTCCGCTTTACTATATAAACCAAACAATTGAAGAAGAGCAGAGGTAATCGGTTTTCTTCTCAATTATTCAGGTTTACATGATTGTACTGCTTCTCTGCCTCTGGAAACTCTGCACACGTTGATGAATACTGACCTCAAGAGTTTTCGAACATAAATGGACATTTAATCAGAAATAAGTCTGGAATGGAATCATCTGAGTATTTTTTAAATTTGCTTGATCTTATGTTAACAAAAATTGTTATTTCTTTCTTGCTTCTTCATAATCTGATATGTTAAACACTTAAATAAATTGATGTTACACAAAATGATTATATATCATAATATGAAGACATAATAGTAATAAAGGTTTTATTATGAAGTTAGTAGCTAGGAAACCAAAGAACTGCCATGACGTTTGGTTAATTGTATTGATTTAATTCTTTAACATTGAACCATGGGAAAAGGAAAATACGATTTCAACTATTTTTAAAAAGTGACAGTTTCATCTAATTTATTGACACTTTTGTCAATATATTTCTATTCTTTCAATTATTTCATAGTCACTATTAACAACATACAAATATTTGAAAATATACAAAGCCTGCTTTAGTGAAGTTAAATGTTACACTAGAAAAGCTAAGCAGGTTTCTTAAATAATGAAATGTGCATTTCTTTATAGGAATAAAGGAATTATCTTGTGATGACAGATTTCACAATTTAAAGTAATTTGTAAATAGGAGAGAAATAGCACAAGCTTTTCAAGGAGCCTATCCATATGTGTGACTTTGCACCCACTTGCCCATTAAGCATAGCCTGAGTTTGAACAACTGGTGACAGTTTAAAGTCTGCAGTGTTCCACTTCTTTGATTTTTATGAATCCATGCAGCAGTCCTTATCCTGGAAAATTAGCCATTGAATTCATTTGGAGCATCATGTACCATGAGAAATGTATTTTCAGGGCTGTTCATATCAATAATTTAAAATAAAGGGTGAAGTGTTACCAACAATTAAGCTCTTAAAATGTGCCTTTTAATTAGAAAAGGATGTTAAAATAGGGCAACACTTAAAAGTGGTAAAATGAAACCCATTTGTAACATATTGGCAATTAAACTTATTCCTTTTTTATTATTCCTTAGACACTTTGTGTTGTACTTATAAGGCAATTCTAATTCTTTAATGCTAGTTTTGAATCACAAGTTTAAGCTGACAGTTACTTGGTTCAATTTCTTATTTCAGGTTTTTAAATTCCAATGTGTTGCTTTTAAAAACTAAATGGCATTTCATTCTTTATGTGCTACTTGTTTCTTAAGAAAATTATATTATTTTTCCTGATATGCAACAATCCATCTTCTGGGTTGTACATGTAAGTTTAAACATATTAAGGTATTAAACAAACTGTATATTTGGAAATCTGATGTTATTAATAAGTGTCTGAGATTTTTTATACATTTCATTCAATACATTTAAGTGAACAAGAATTCTTATCTAGGAGCAGAATGTGTAGCATAAATATTGTTGGCATAGTGATGACTTTCACCATTCCCTTGATATTCATTTTCACATATTTAACCACCATTAATGAGTCCCTACTATTTAGCTGGCACAAGACACTGAGGAATAATCTTAATAGAGGACAATTCTTTTGCCTACATTACATTTTTTAGAAAACACAATACTTTCATTTCAAAAGGATAAATGGCTTTTATAATTTAACTCACTTTTCCATTGAAAAATATAGAGATCTGATCACACTTATGGTCTCAAAATGACTGTTGGGCTTTTATCTGAAACATCTATTGTAGAAAAAATAGACTTTCTGTGAAGATATGGACAGTAGAAACAATACAGTACAGTACCCTTGCAAGTGTCAGGAGCAGATATTCTGTAAAAGGGCATAGTTTTCTTTCTCCATCTCATGTGCTAATATGGATTATAGTTCTACTCCTCATTAAGCTCTAGTTTTCCCCTATATCCTAGTGTCTTTCATAATTAAGCAGAATCTTCTTCTTAAGGCTATACATGTGAAAGGACTGATTAATATTCGATTAACAAATGTCAAATGTTCATAATTCTATCATTTTGTTCATTTGACTAATATTTAATGGAATCAATTATTCTCCAAGCATTTACTTACCTTTATATTGACTTTTGTAATATTTTTAATTTATTTTCGCACCTCTAGGCTTTCACACATGTTGCTCTTTTTTGTCTGAAATTACCTTTTCCTTATTTGTTGATTGGATTATTAATTTGCCCTCAGGTTTTAGGCAAAGTTTGACCCCAAGGAAGTCTTTTCAAACTCTCCAGTTCAGTAGAACTCAAAATGCCCTCCTTCTCTGCTCCCAAATATATCTTTGTTATATTTATAAATGTTACTATTATAATGCATTATAATTATTATTTTTGTTATTAGTCCCATAATTTGATTCTCTGTAACAATCAGTTCTCTACAAAAATTAAGATTTTAAAATTGTTACTCATATTAAAAGGACTCACTATATTTCAGATGGTTGTCAGAAATATTCAAAGAATAGTTAGGGGATTACATTATTAAAATTGCTTTCTATAATATTTCATTAAAATAATATTTATGGAAGAATTGTATATGTCACACACAGCAATGGGAAGTGAAGTTGGTGGGAGGCATATGAAAATTTCTAGTTCTGGAGATGACAGAGGGAACTTGTGTTAAACTAATCCTTGCACTGAAGAAAACTCTAAAAGTTGGAAAAATTACCAAAAAATGTTTGCTGGAATCAGAGAGCAATCAAGGCTCAGAATTTATAACTGTAAGAAATTGGAGAGAAAGGAAAGGTATGGCAATGTATGGAGAATAGAGTCCAAGTGGGAAGCAGCATTATGAGATTTCCATCATTACAACTGAATTAAAAGATCTGTAAAAGATTTCAGGCTTTGAACTTGTTTATGAATAAAGGGGCCTAGATCCCAGAGAAGAGTTTAGAAAAAAGCAAATCTGAATTAAGCATGTACTTTTCTTTGGAGACACTTGCCAACCCTTAACTGTACATCCAGAGATGTTTGTCTAGTTACTAAAAGGTAGGAAAGAGTTGGGGATATGGTTTGGTTAAAAATGTGAGCAAATATATTGTCAATCCGATGATGCTGAGTCTACAGAAGTTGTAGTTCAAAGACTGGGGAAGTGGAGGGCTTGATAAGTATGCTTCACTTTAGTTGAGATGCCTTAGAAGAAAAGGTAAAGTTATCTAATTGTTTAAAATAACAATGATTAATATCATCTAGAGAATAGAAGGAAAGATAGAGAATATCACAGAAGTATAATTTATAATAAAAATTAGAAATTCTAGAACTGAAAAAAAGTGAAATTTAGAATATATGACATGAGTTTATTTGGAAATTTAGAAAAGGGGTCAGAATAAGTGAACTGGAATTTAGGCCTGTTAAAGAAAATTTCAGTTTGAAGCACAGTAAGATAAAGTGATGTACAGTATAGAAATGTGATTAAGAACTAATGAAACTTAAAAGAAAGTCCTAGAATACATGTTATTTAAGTAAAAGCAAAAAGGCAAGAATGAGAATTTAAAAATTTGAAAAAAATTCTGACCTAGAGTTTTACAAAACTAACATATTATATAAAATGGCATACTCAAGCAGTTCTCAACCAAGAAGCAAGATGCATACATAAGAAAACAGTCTTAGGTATATCATAGTTAAAGGCTGAGAATCAAAACAAAGAACAAATGGTAAAAGCTACAAATAGAATAATTTCATATTACCTTCAACATTATATCTACAAGGCTGACAAAGATTTTCAAATTGTAATGGTGACAAGCAGAAGGCAAAATAAAATGTCATCTTCAAATGGCCGGAAAAAAAAAATTACCTCAATAACTGTGGTAGAATTCTACATCCAGAAAATATATCCTAATAGATTACAATGAAATAAAGACATCTTTACTGAAAACAACAACAAAATCCATGGAGAGAAATCATAGAATATTTGTAAACCTAAAATAAATAAATACTTGTAGCAGTCTTCATGTAAAAAGGTGATGAAAGAAATGAACAGCTTAAGAAAGTAAATAGGTTGGTGAATAAAAATGAATATTGACTGTTAATAAATAATAAAAATAAAATCTTGTATCATTTGAGTATGTATGAATTGAAGTTCTCATCAAAAGTAGTGGGAAAGTAAGAGGACAAATGGGATTTCAGAGTTGTAAGGGCTTTGTTTTTCTTAGAAATGTAAAACTATTAATTTTACAGACACATAACAAATCAAACATACGTGTTATAACCATTACAATAAACACTAAAAATGATATGAGAAATTCTAACCACACTTAATAAATGGGAAAATATAATAATTATTTGACTAGTCTAAAAGAAGATAAAGGGAAGAGAAAATAAAAACAAATTGGAAAATAGAATACAAATATTATGATTGCATACTCAATCTTAAAAATAAAATATATCTTTAAATATAAACAAAATAAATCAATTTAAAATAAAGGTAGGTCAGATGATATAAAAAAAACAGCAACTATGTACTAATTGCAGGAGATATAAGGATACAAAAACATTCAAAGTAAAGGAATATGAAGATACACTATGCTAAAACAAACTTAAAAAATTGCTGATATAGCTATACCAATATCACATAAAATAGAATGCTATGTAGATTTGGTTTTAGAGATGAAAAACACCTCATAATGATAAACATGGGATGCAAAAAAAGAAAAAATAATTCTATATTTTAATTTACTCTATACATTAAAAGTAACAACTTTAATAGAAGTAACAAAACCATAGTTGTATTGGATATTTGAAAAATCTATTTCTCAGTATATTTAGAACAATCAAGTCATAAAATAAGGATATAAATTATTTAAAATTTTGGGAGCATACTTAGAAGCAAATAACATAACCTATGAGTTAAAGAATAAATTTAAATGTAAATATAAATTTGAAAATATTTTGATCTAATATCTGACATAATTTTTAATACAGAAAAATCAATGCTTACAGGGAACTTATAGTTAAAATACATTTATTGGTAATAAAGGCTGGTGGTCAATATTTCCAGCAAACCTTCATAAAATGTTATTAAAACATACATACAGGGAAGCAGACTTGGCCCAATGGATAGGGTTTCTTCCTACCACATGGGAGGTCTGCAGTTCAAACCCCAGGCCTCCTTGACCTCTGTGGAGCTGGCCCATGCACAGTGCTGATGCACTTAAATAGTGCCCTGCCACGCAGGGGTGTCCCCAGCAAGGGGAGCCCCACTCGCAAGGAGTGCGCCCCATAAGAGAACTGCCAGCACGAAAGAAAGTGCATCCTGCCCAAGAATGGTGCTGCACACATGGAGGGCTGACACAACAAGATGATACAACAAAAAGAAACACAGATTCCTGGTGCTGCTGATAAGGATAGAAGCGGTCACAGAAGAACACACAGCGAATGGACAGAGAGAGCAGACAACTGGGCGGGGAGGGTAGAGAAATAAATAAAAAATAAATCTTTAAAAACACACACACACATACACACACACAGAGGAAGTGGCAAATAAAGAAATAAAGACGAGAGCAAAAAAGCAGTGATTTGGAAATCAATCGCATAATAGACATATCTACCAAGGTGAAACCTATTCTTCTAAAAAATTAATAAAATGCCTACCTTCATTGGAAGATTGAACAAGCAAAAACTGTAATGGGAGCTAAAACTTACTCTTTATAAGAATGATAAAAAAGACTGCACACTATCTGTTGCATCTTAAATTATCAGAGGATGACAATTATATGTCAGTACATTTTAAAAATGGATGAATTAGTCAAATTTTTTGAAAATGCAGGTTTCCAAACTAATTCAAGCATTAAAAATATGAATACATCTATATTTTTAATATATTAAATTGATAATTTATAACATTGCCAAAAACGTTATGCTAACGAATTCTTCCAACATTTTAAGGAAGCAATGATGCCAGTTTCATAGACACTTTTTCAGAGAATAGTGTATACCAAATACTATTGGTTGTATTCTTTGGATGAATTGTATGTTTTATTAATAGTATCAATAAAATCGATTTGTTTGAAAAAAAAGTAGAAAAACTATATACCATGTACTTGCATTGGCAGGCTGAAAACAGAAGTGGACAGAGAAAGAGAAATGATGAAAAATGAATGGATCTGCCCAAAAAGTCCCATTTTCAATCATTATTAGAGCATTTTCATTATTTCAATAATAATAAAAAAAAACAGAAAAGCAAGAAAATTCATCACCTCTCAATCTCTCTATTTCCCCTGCTGTACATAGCTGTTATTTCTGGCTATTTTTGCACAACTATTTATTTGTTTATTAAGCAGTTTTATTAAATATATTCACATACCATATGATCTATCCAAAGAATATAATCAATGGCTTTTAGTATAATCACAATGTTATACATTCATCATCTCAAAAATTTTAGAACAATTTCATTATTCCAAAATGAAAGCCTACCACCCCTTAACATTCCTCCCCCAGCCCTATATAACCACTAATATATTTCCATCTTTATAAATTAACTTCTATTTACATTTTATATACATGGACTCAAACAGTTTGTAGTACTCTGTAGGTAGTCTTTACTGGTAGGCTGGGCTTCTTTTTAGTTGTATGAGATGCCACTGCAAACCAAATCATGAGTCCACCTTCTAGGTCATTTGTATTTTGGAGATCTTCTGCTCCAGAAGGGTCTTCAAAGGCCCCATGCGGCCATAATGCAAAACTTACTGACTTGGTTCTCCTTTCAAGTTCCATTTTCCATAATATGGTTCCTTTGATTTTTTTCTCAGTTAAAAGCAAATGTTTATTCTGTATGAGAAAATTTACAGAATACTTATCATACTTATCACAGGAAGAATTTGTGAGTTGTACTAAGTAATTATTGTTCGTATGCTATATTGTTTTCATTTATCTGGTCTATTCCAGCTCTTTTTGGGTTACTGTTTGCATGGAATACCTTTTTTCAGCCTTTCACTTTTAACCTGGCTGTGTCCTTATGCCTGAGGTGGGTCTATGTCTTTTGATTGGGAATTCAATTCATTAACATTCAGTATTATTACAGTAAATGCATACCTTACTTCATCCACTTTGTCATTTGGCCCACCGATTTTTTAAGAGTATGTTGTTGTTTAATCGCCATATGTTTATGAATTTTTCCTTTTTATGTCTATTATTGATTTCCAACTAAATTCAGATATGTTTTGTAAAATTTCAAACTTCTTCAATTTATTAAGACTTGTCTTGTGACCCAACATATCTTGGCGAAGGATCCATTAGCACTTGAAAAGAGTGTATATCCTTTTGTTTTGGGGTGCATTGATCTATAAATTTCTGTTAGGTCTAGTTCATTTAGCATATTATTCAAGCTCTATGTTTCTTTGCGGTCACCCCTCAGGCTGAAGTGTGGTTTGCTGGCCTGGCGAGGGGAGCGGCCGCGGTAGGCCTAATTCCGCTGCCCCCATAATAGGGTGGTTGGTCGGGCCCACCGCCACCCCTGAAGGAAGCTCGGCATGGGCGCAGAGTGCCCTCGGGTCTCCCCTTCTCGGCAGCCATGCTTCCGCGGCCGCCCCTCCTCCTGGATGGCGCCACACGATGCCTGTGGGGCAGTACCCTTCTTCTTCTTTCTCCCTGCGCAGGCGCAGGGCGGAAAATTCCAGTCTGCCCTTTTCCCCTCCCCCGACAGCAGCAACAGCCAGGCGTGGGTGGAGAAATCCAGTCTGCCCTTTTCCCCTCCCCCGACAGCAGCAACAGCCAGGCGTGGGCGGAGAAATCCAGTCTGCCCTTTTCCCCTCCCCCGACAGCAGCAAAAGCCAGGCGTGGGCGGAAAAATCCAGTCTGCCCTTTTCCCTCCCCCCGACAGCAGCAACAGCCAGGTGTGGGCGGGAAACTCCAGTCTGCCCTCCACCCCAGCAACAGCAGCCACCAATCCCTAAACCCTGCCCCTTCCCCCAGCAACAGCAACAGCCAATCCCTAACCACCACCCCTCCCCCGTCCAGTACCGCCCACTGACCTTTCGCCGGCAACCAATCAGAACAGGGCGTGGCTTCGACCAATCAGCCTTCCCCAGCCCCTATAAAACTGTTGCCTCTCCCTCAATAAAGTGGACTTGCGTGTTTACCTTGTCTCCGCGGTAGTTCTTCTGCCGTGCGCCCTCCAGTCCTGAGAGCCCCCGACAAGGGCCTGGCCTCCCTTGTCCCCAGTTCGTCGCCTGCTTCTCCGGGCGACCCCTTCGTCGCCGGCTTCTCCGGGCGACCCCGTCAGCCGAACCGTGCAACCCCTTGTGAGACCGATCCCTCGTCTGCTGCCGGACCGACCCCTCGTCCCAGGTGGGACCGACCCCTCGTCCCAAGCGGGACCGACCCCTCGTCCAGAGCTGGACCGACCCCTCGTCCGCAGCCAGACCCCACCTCTACCGACCGAGCAAGCCACCGCATTTCTTTATTTATCCTCTGTCCAAATGTTCTATCCAATACTGGGAGTGGTGCATTGAAAGAAATTTTCAACTATTATTGTAGAGACATCTATTTCTCCCTTCAGTTTTGTCAGTGTATGTCTCATGTATCTTGAGGCATTCAGGTTAGGTGCATACATATTTAGTATAGTTATTTCTTCTTTGTAAAGTTCCCCTTTTATTAATATGTAATAACCTTCTTCTTCCCTTATAAAACTTTTGCATTTGAAATCTATTTGTCTGATATAAATATGGCTACTACAGCTCTTTTTTGATTACTATTTGCATGGAATACCTTTTTCCAACCTTTCACTTTTATCCTGGTTGTGTCCTGATGTCTGAGATGGATCACTTGTAGATAACATATAGACAACTCACATTTTTTTAAATCCATTCAATCAGTTCATTTCTTTGATTGTGGAGGTCAGCCCATTAACATTTAACATTATAATTGTAAAGGCATTACTTACTTCACCCATCTTATCCATTGGCTCTCTGTTCTATATTCTTATTTTATTTTTTATAGTTTTTTTATTCTTATTCTTATTTTTTAGTTTACCCTTCCTAATAATCTTTATTTCTAAACGTTTCTCCAAATAACTCGTCTTTAGTTTTTCTTTTCAAGCTGCAGTACTCCCTTTGTTATCTTTTGTAGTTCTGGTTTTTTGTAACATATTCTATCAGTTTTCGTTTTTCTGTGAAGACATTTGACCTCATCCTTATTTTTAAGGGACAGTTTTGTCAGATACAGAATTCTTGGCTGGCACTCTTTCCTTTTCAGTACCTCAAGTACATCATACCACTTTCTTCTAGCTTCTGATGAGAGGTCAGCACTAATCTTTTCTATTTTCCCTTGTATATGATGCATTCCTTTTCTCTTGCTGCTCTCAAAATCTTCTCTTTATCTCTGATATTTGTTATTCTGATTAGTAGGTGTCTGGGGCTAAGTCTATTCAGATTTATTCTGTTTGGGGTGCATTGTCTTTCTATGACACTGATATCCATGTTTTTCATAAAGTTTGGCAAGATTTCATTCGTTATTTCTTCAGATATTCCTTCTGCCCTATATTCCATTCTCTTCTCCATCTGGAACACCAATAATATAAATGTTTGTGCATTTCACATTATCATATAATTCCCTGGGACTCTGTTACATTTTTTCTGTTCTCTTTTATTTCTGTTCTCCTGTCTTTCCAGTTCAGATGTTCTGTCTTCAAAATCATTACTTCTGCCTTCAAGCAATTCACATTCGCTCTTATGTGCATCTAATATAATTTTAATCTCATCCATTGTGTCTTTCATTCCCATAACATCTGTTACTTTTTTTCAGGCTTTCAAATTGTTCTTTATGCTCTCCCAATATCTTCCTTTTTTTTATTATATATTTTTTAATATACATAGATCATGCAAAATATTACATTAGAAAATATAAAAGGTTTCCTGTATACTCCACTCCCAGTATCTTCTTAACATCTTTATTTCTTTAATCATATTTTCTTTAAATTCTTTTAAGTGTTTTAAGAAAGCTGTGTCATTATCACTGATTAGTTGTCTTAAATCCTGTATCTCTTCAGGATATTTGGTTAGTTCCTTTGGCTGGGCTCTCTCTCCTTATTTCCTAGTATGGCTTGTAATTTTTTGCTGATGTCTTGGCATCTGAATTGGTGAATTTACTCAGATGGTCAATTTCTCTCTCTTGCCTATTTTTTTTCATAGCTCTTCTTTGATATTTGGTTTAAAATCTTTAAAATCACCTGGCTGAAGTTATCAAATCAGGCCAGGGCCTCACTAATGTGGAACAGATTTTCTTCCTGGAGTTCAGGTTAAGAGAAATCTAAAAGCAATTTTTCTCCTTGCAGTCTCCTGGACAGCTATCTGTAGGCTGCAGAGAGTACCATAAACAGTTTTGCCAATCCAGTGTCCAGACCAGCCAGGAAATGGTGCACCTCAGCGAACCTTTCCACAGAGGGGTTTCAGTCTCTGCTTTCCTGTGTTTCTGTGTTGAATCTCCAGATCAGAGATTCAAAGTGGGCTCTGCTGGCTGAATTCACTGAAGATAGCCACTCCAATCTCCTCTCCCTTTTCCCTTGAAACAACTGACAGGGAGGAAGATGTCTGTTTCCCTCTCATTTGGCTGCAGTAAGCCAGGGGTTTTATGCTAGCTTAATATCTTGGGAGTGGGGTGGGGAGCCCTTCCCAGCTGTTACAGGGGCTTGGTAACTCACATTTGTCTTTTCAGCTTCTATGTATCTCTGTCCCTTACCCTCCTGGGAGCTGTGTAGCACTGTCAAGGTCTGCTGACCCCCATTGTTTTTGTGAGGGCATTCAGTTCTGCCTGTGAGTCATCACCATCTTCCCACAATCTCCCATTTTTCTACTTTTTGTCACACATTTTACTGAAACCACTGGCAAATCCATTTGGGAAGCAGAGTTAAGTATGAGTTAATGTCCACATGTCTGCCCCTACCAAACAATACCTTGGAGAATTGGACTTGTCTGAATGTCCCAGACAAGCTTCCTTTGAAAAGACAATTCTGGGAGGCAACTATGATTCTCAGATGTCTGAATGAATTGAGGCCTTATGACCTGCGTGAGTAAACTCAGTTAAAGAAGTTTTTCTCCTCCCATCTCTTGCTAATTTTTGTTTCCTTCCCTCCCGTTCACCAGAACTGTCTATTCTCCCTGACCCCCTTCAAACTACCAGTCCCTACTTCTGCTGCAAGCTGTGCTTTTGAGGTAATATAAAGTAAAGTGCTCTGCTTTGGAATAAAGCAAGAAGATGTGGCTTTTGATTTAATATGTAAAAGGCAGAGAAAAGTTGAAAGCCAGAGTTTATATTTTAGGATAGCATAGAAATAATTATGGCACTATAGCCAGGAATGGAAGCATACTTATTTTCTTAAATTCTAAACTTTAATGAAAATATAGGTCATGACATTTGCTAGTCTGCAGATAATGAAATGCAAGTTGAAGAGCAGAATCCTCTCAGAGATGGATTTGGTATTCAGATAGCCTTAATCCTTGTCTGTTCTGACAGAAATACTTCTTTTCTGTGAACCACTTTGTTTAAACCTCTTATAAATGTCATTAAATTGGAAGATCAAACAATAATGTTACAACAAAACTCAATGTATAAGTGCCATTTACAATGAATGTCACAATCTGAAGCTCATCATGATTTGTAGGCAGGCCTCAAGTTTTATTTTTGGGGAATTTCCTTCCATTTATTTATTTATTGTCTCTTCCATTTCCATATAACATTGTTACATTAATTGACATGCTTAGAATACTGTTTGAAAATAAAATGCCCTCTGTGAAAAAGTGAAATTTTGTCATAAAATGCTTTTCAATATATTACTGCCAAAAGCTGTCATTTGTTATAGGACACTGTTGTTTTATTCCTGTTGTATAAAGCAGATATTATTGTATAGAATCCAATGAACCATCTCTATAATTCCTCCAAGTTACAATATTTAGAGAACCTTAGATACTTTTATTGCACTGCCTATTTAATGTTTTCATAGTAATCTTTTTATTATAGTGTTGTTTAAGCTACCACTGCTTTAGCTGTTAACAATAATATTATTTAATCAATGACATCAAACTGTGGTGTTGAGAGCAAAACTATGCTTCTTTATCAACCGGTGGGTCTTAGCGCTGTGTTAAGCAAAACAGAGAACAATCTACACCACATAATTTTACCATTCATTTTCTCTCAGTCTTTTCTGTTGAATCAATGACAGGAGAGTATTTCATACACATTTTTGTTTTTACTCTTTATTTTAAATTACATTAATGGCATTTTCTGTTCCCCTTTTGAGTCTGCTGAAATGGAAATTTGACAGCTGAGTAAAATATACAGTTCATCCAGATTGAAAATAAAGTGAATATATGTATATTTGCCATATTACAATAATGGATTCATTCTGATGGCTGTTAAGGTGTTTTGAGCCAAAGGTACTTAAAATATTCAGAAAAATTCAAAATGTAAGGGCATAAATGTTCATATTTCTAGAACTGAGAAATTCTCAGGCAATAGGAGCCTATGATATGAGTACATAGTGAGTCAATCTGACTAAAGTTTACTGGGAATGAGCTATTTCCACCTGCAAGGTAAAATGCAAATGCTTCAGGATAGCAGAATATTAAGTACAAAGGTAGGAAAAATAATTAACTAAATTACCTGCTGTCCTGGAATAATTACGTTGTTTCACAGCTATTTATTCTCAGAGTACTTTATTGATTCTGATTCAGGAAGGGGTCAAAGGCATACTGTCTCTCTTGCTCGTGAATTAACCCTACTTTAAAGTATTTATGAAGGATAAAAGTAAACTGATCATTTATTTCTCAGATTCTTTTGAAAGTTGCCAGTAGATTAAACTGAGAACATGGCAAAGTTTAAGCTGTAGGTAATTCTGGTTGTATTTTCATATTAGAAAATTTTACAAATTTTTACAATACCTAAATATGTAATTTTAATCAAAACCTTTTTCAGTTTAAAACATTTCCCATTTCTAACATTCTAATGACTAACATTGAAAGTAAACATGTAGTATCTGAGTCTTCTTAACCACAATGAATGAGGATTGTTATTATTATTATATAATATATTGTGTTGTATGATGTGATATCTATAAATAAAGTGAAAATCAACTATTTACCATATTGTAAAAGTCAGTGTTAATTAGGCTTAATCTCACTTGCAAAACTTAATTGTTAATATGACGTTCAATGAACATGCCTTTTGGTGAATAAATTAATGGGTGCAAGTTATACATTTTGCTCTAGTCTTTCCCTTTGTACTTCATCATGTCACTTCATATCTCACAGTAAATAAAAAGGGAAAAGATATAAAATAAGAAGATATAAAAAGACAGGGAATATCTTCAATTACCAGCAGTTGAATAAAACTATCAACTTTCTTGCCTTCCTTGCTCTAGGATAAAAAGTAAAAAGAAATCCAGAGCTGTTTCAACTTAAATCAAACATAATCTTTCAATTTACAAACTAATACACATTTTCTAAATTTTCAAGGATTTTATGTACCCACACTGAAGATTCTAACTGCAATTAATTTTACAGATTTTCCATTAATGATCATTTCCTTTTTATTACTAACCTCATTTTTATCCATTCAGATTGCAATTTTATAGTAAAAATATATTAAGATGTATTTACTGACATAATTTTTATGTGTATATATTTAATACATATCTATTATATTTAGGAGATAGAACATTTCGATGTTATTATTTTATCTTTGCTACGAGTTTCAGACACATTTATTTTTCTATTTCATTTTAGTTATGACCATGAAATACAAAATCATCATATTCTTAGTATTACAAAGTAAAAGTATAACCAATATTCATAATATTTAAAACAGCATATAGTTTACAGTACCAGTGTTTATTGAACGTAAATATTAATAGAACTAGAATAACTCCATTTTATCTTGTTATCACCTCTTTAGGTAAGTTACATTTTTTACTTCCACACATGAACTTTTCAAAATTTATTGTAAAAAATGATAGTATGTATTATGTAGAGTATGAATAAAGGTATAATTTGAAACTTTAAGTCTTACTCACTGTTCCGTAGTATTTATTTTACCTGAGTGTCTGTGAACCAATGAGTGAAGTTGGTCATGATGATGTTGATCATAAAATTTTACGTGAGAAATAGCCTCCACGCATTTGTTTCATGAATCCTGAACCACTGAATGTACAATCACTGTGAAAATAATATAATCCCTGAGACCTTTGTAGTATGTCTTTGTCGAGTAATATTCTGAATCCCATATTGCTTTTCTGGTCAGCTCATTATAAGCAGAAATATTATGGCTGGATTTAAGAGTTAAGATCTATTCAGTTTGGGTATCCATTCTTCAAGACATTAAGAGGTTTATTTTTTCTGCTCTCTATAATGACAATGTAACATTTTTATATGTAAGTGGCAGTGCTGTGGTTCCAGCCAGTATCATCCCTGCTCCCTGGAAAATTCCCAGTGGTTCATTAGGGATCCAAATTAATCAAGTTGACAGTTCCTCCCTGAATGCTGACATTCAGACTCATGTATTCAAGGCCCCAGCTCGCTGTTCCAGGGGACCTACAAGTGTCCAGGTCCACTCAACTGGCAGGCTGTCCAGGGAACGTGAACCTCGGGATCACTGGGGAGTGTGGTTTGTGCTTTAGGAGACTTCTGTGTCCTTTTCAGTCTAATTGTGATGTAATTTTCCCAGACTGGTCAGCCCTCTCTCTTATTTTCACTTTCTGTTCTATGTTCTTATTTCCATTTCCCATACCCAATTGTATCTAATACCTTTAAATTGAAAAACAAGACCTAGAAGCAAGGCTCATTTACTGGAGACTTCTGAATCTTGTGAATGTGTGCAAACTCTTAAGCAACAAATAAAAAAATACACATATATTTTTGCATATTTCTAGATCACGTGCACTTATGCACCTAAAGATGTACACATTTATATATATAAGATTGAGGGGAGGAGATAGCCACATGCAGGGGAAGGAAAATAAAGAAAAACTAGATTAGTATTTCAAGCGGTATATATATGCACTATAATCGTAACAAGTATTTAGTACTAAAAATGTAGTTAATTTCATCTGGCTGTTACATAATAAAGAACAAGGTTGAGGTATAGTTTCAATACTTTTTATTTAGCAAAATTTTTTTATTGTCTTTTTTTTAAAGATACATAGATCACATAAAATGATACATTAAGAAATATAAGAAGTTCGCATATACCCCACCCCCCACCCCCCCACTCCTCCCACATCAACAACCTCTTTCATCAGTGTGGCACATTCATTGCATTTGGTGAATACATTTTGGAGCACTGCTACACTGCATGGATTATAGTTTACATTGTCATTTACACTCTCTCCAAGACCATTCAGTAGGTTGTGGTAGGATATATAATGTCCTGCATCTGTCCCTGAGATATCATTCAGGATAACTCCAAATCCCAAAAATGTCCCCAAGTCACACCTCTTCTTCCCTCTCCCTGACCCTCAGCAACTCCCATGGGCACTTTCTTCACATCATTGATACAATATCTACCATTGCAGAAGTCACAATATTTCCATAGTAGGATACCAGTAAGTCCACTCTAATCCATATTTTATTCCCCCATCTTGTGGTCCCTGAGATGGCAATGTCCACCCCACTTCTAAATCAAGAAGAGGCTTAGATTCCACATGGCTGATGGATGCGATTTTCCTGCTTGCATTTGTAGGCTCTCTCGGTTCCCTTATGTGGTGGTTGACCATCCTCACCTCCCTGTTAGCTGACCTAGGTCAATACCTCTTTTTAAATGATACTCTCAGTCATGCCTAGCCCTATACATATTCTGTTTGCACATAGTTTTTAGTCTGCATCCTTATTTGATTTTATCATCTACAATTGAAATACCTAAGCATTTTAGATTTTGCTCCCACCTTTCTTTCTTTATCAGTTTTATTTTCTAGCTTCAGCTATGCCTGTGAATATTGTCACAGAACTTAAGAAAATTTTTATCTCTAATGCAACCTTGGTACATCACTGTTGTGTATGCCAATTTTCATAGAAATGGACTTCTTTATCTGCTACTTATTTTTGACTTTCTGAACTTTGTCCTTTTCTTTTCTGCATAATGTTTGCTTAACCCAGTAAGAGCACCATCCATTGTTCATGGTGACTTTTGGATAAAGAAAACCTGTCAGCTGATTGCCACATAATGAAAAGCTCTACATTTTACAGACTACATATTTTATTTGGTGAAATATCAAAATTTTGTATATCCTCCAAACTGTTACCCACATCGTATAATTTTGTTTAGTAATGCCATGTCTAGTTTTTATATACCTGAATAACAGCAATTTCTTTTACTGATAACAAAGAAAATTGAAATAAAAAGAAAACCTAGTATGAAATCTTTTTTGTAGGCATTTTTCATTAAGCATATATGCCATTAGGCATGAAGTTCTTAAATATTCTATCTCATAAGTCAAATTTAATAAATTCCTACTTGCTACTAGGAGCATAAACTTAGGGCATTATATTAGATACCAATATATCTGGCACCTAATATAGAGTCTGGCACATAGTAGGTGTACAATGCATATTAGTTAAATAAATATTATTTAAATGGTGTTGCTGGATTGGCTCTAAACAAAATGCTTAACCTTGTAGGATTCAAATGAAATATAAAATATGCTTCATGCTTACAAGCAATTTTAAATATAGTTGAAAACTTCAATCTTCAATACTTTAAACAGTAAAAAACATCACTGATTACATTTTTAAAGGATATTCTAAACCCCTATTTGATATTTTACTCTTCAAAGTAAGACAATATATAATGTTCTAGTTTTATTTAAAAGAAAAACAAAAACAAAAACAGTATTTCCAAAATACATGTAGAACAGTAGACTGAAATATGCTAAGGCTGTGTGTAGAGTCCTTTAAGTGTTGGAATTTGTAATGCCATATGGGGCAGATTGAGATAAAAAAGATAGCAGACATGGACACAGTTTGAAATTGTATAAAAAGGCATGTCTAGGGAAATAGAAATAGAACAATGGAAAGGGAACTGCAACGGCTTTACAAATACTGATCAGATATTACAGGAAATACCATCAAGTTTTTGGCTACAGCAGCATGCTTATGAGAATTGCTTTTTCACTGGCAGAACAAAACAAAACAAAACTGAGAAAGAGGGAGAAAGAAACACGAGACTTGAAAACACTTTCAAGGAAACCACAAATTTTGCGCACATTAAATTGATGATAGGCACCTGACCGAATTATCTCCTAATAATACTACACCCAAATAATTCAAATATAAAGTTAATATTAAATGCCAGTTTTCAGTGTTGCAAAATCTGCTGCCTTTGCACAATACATAACTTAAGCTAATTTGCTTTTCTCGCTAACATCTATAAGAAAACCTCACTGGTATATTCGTTAGTAACTTATTGGAAATACAGAATAATTTAAATTACCTACAGATAAAATTAAAGGAGAAGTTTTAAATGATAGAATTATAGTACATTCCAGCAATTTCTCAAAGTGAATTACCCAAATATAATTGCACATCTCTGCTGTGTTCTAAAGTTCAATAGTCTGAATGTTATTGAATTATGCATGCATTAATAAGACACTGCATACCAAAATGTGGGAAATAACCAAAAAATGGTTTAAAATATGTAAAAGGTAGAGATTTATTAATGGTACCTAAACATTATATGACCCATTTTCTCTTACATTTCACTCCTAGATCTACATCTAAAAAGTATGAGACTAATGTAAATTACCCATTTTTACATTATAATATTATTCTTTTCTCTAAAAATCTGAGGTCTAAACTTCGTGATTTTATAGGATTTTGCTTCAAAATAATTGATTTTTAATGTGTTTGCCTTCAACAGAATTTCTATTTTAACATAAATAAATGAAAAATTTTAAGATACTCTCTCATATAACCGCACAAACAGATGACATGATTTGAAGAACATTTTATAATCTATTGCTTTTTGAAGTATTAGTTTTCCAAAAAAGAGATGGGAAATATATGCATAAAATAATGTTTTTGGCCTCTTTTTAAAAAATGATCATGAAAATAGTATTGCCTAGTTGTGAATAATTTCCATTGGAAATTAATACCAATAAATAGTATTGCCTAAAAAGTTATAGTCTTATTTTACATAATACTGATAAAGAAATTAAATAGCAGGGATTAAAGTCTAGCATATCCACAAATATTTTAAAGAAGAAAGTTTTATCTGCAGTGTAACCAAAGGATTTTGGCACACAAGAAATACTCCGAAATTCTAAGAGATGTCAGAAAAATAATATCCACTGAAATCCGTAAGGAATCTATTCTAAGAGAGTAGTGGTACACAGCTTCCTGATGTCTGTAGGTAGAATATTCTCTCAAATTCTTAAACATGAGAGAATAGTTCCAAATTAGGACCCTCAAAACACACATGCACTTAGAACTTTCTACAAATCGAATAAATAGCTAAGATATAAATGTCTTAAAACAAACATTTTAAAGTTTTTAAAATCTTTAAAAATAAAATGTAAATACAACTAATGTGCTCCTGGATTTATAATATTTTTATATGAGCAAATACATACAAAAATAAAGCTATTAGTTTACGAACCAACAAAATTAATAAGAAAACATTGTTTTAGAACAGGATCCTTCAGTTAACCTTGTTTGTGTGTGTTCGGCAATGTACATTATGGAATGCAACTCTTATTTGGAATGCTCCATGTGCGGAAATAGAGTTGCTCGCGGAAGAGAAGTTGCAGGACTTGGGGGCAATCGGAGAAGGTAGCTGAAGAGCGGGACACAGTTGGCTGGGGGAAACGGAACCCTTTAAGAGGTAAGGCACTCAAACTGGCTCAGGGGGAGAAGGAAGCCAGGGAAAGTGACTTGGCTGGACGCCAGCTGTGACAATGAGGAAAGCCCCCCACCCCACACCAGTGCCAAGGAATATGTCCAGGTACCCAGCACGTTTTTGAGCTGTGTAGCTCTGGGGCAAACAGGTGTACAGGGACCAGCACTCAGCCAACTCAGGGAGAGAGAGGTGTTGGGGAGAGAAGAGATAGGGTGGGTGCACCAGAAAAAAATAAGGGAGAGAGAGGAACTGAACTAGTGAGGGGCCTGGGTTGGCAGGTGCCTAGCAGCCCAGGAGAAAGGGAAGGCTGGAGACGCAGCCAGTAAAACGTCAGAAGTCCAACTGACTTGAGGGAAAAGAGGGTGGGCAAAGGCAGATCACAAGCCTACCAAAGCTTTGAGAAGCCCACCCTAACTGGTGGAGTGGGTACAGCTCAATGATTGAGCACCGCCTTAAATGTTCAAACACACCAGCTACATTTATTTTTCCCTAAAGACTTCTGCCTAGGATCCACAGCCCTCCTACTGTAAAGTGGATTGTTCACTTTCTGGGTCTGTTAGATGATAATCTAGCTCTGAGTTCTTTACACAATAATTTTAGGATTTCCAATCACAGGTTTCCTACGTGGACCCACTGTCTCACTGGTCACTAGTTTTCCTCCTTCTTGATTTACCTTCTTTTATGTTAGGGCACATTTTTCAAACCCTCTTACAAATAGATGAATGGAGCATAACTTCTTTAAGTCCTCACATGTCTGATTCTGTGCTTGTTATATTCTTCTTGAATTGCAGTTTAATGGTTACATAATTTTAGGTTAAGCATATTTAAATTCCCTAAAATCAGTATTTGTTCGTTTTCTTCCCCTGAAACTTCAGGTTCTCTAAGGAAAAATGGTATTTTTCCTGGGGTGATATACGTATGTTTATATATCATTTTTGGCTATATTAAGTTGTGAAATTAAGCTTTCATTAAATAAATTGCAATACATTTGGTTAATTCATTGATATTTGTGTAAGTGACTTAAAAATATTTTTTAAATTATATGCAATTTTGTTTATTTTGAAACATAACTAAATTAATTTTATTTTCAATTTTTATTAAAGCATGTCTAATGATAGACAATTTTATTAAAATTTTATTAAACCATATTGCATGATCATTAAATAATGTGGCATAATTTACTGAAGTTTTACAAACTGACAATTAAAAAACATAGGCCTACTTACAAGATCACATAGATGACAGAATTATAAAGCATTAGAAAGAAGGCAATAAATCATATGCACAATAAATTAATCACTATTTATTGACAAATTCACTAAAAAATAATTCTCATCTAGTTTTTTAATCTTTTTGGGGGGAATACACTAAATTTCTACAGGTTATAATAGGCTTAATATTATCTAGATGTAATGAGAACTACCTTAAAAGATAATATGCTATATCTCATTAAGAAAAGACAAAAAATGTTACATTGTTTATTTGAGCCTTGTTTTCCTCACACTAAAATAATGGCAGGCATACATATTTTTAGTTAAGGGTCTTTAATAAGATTATGTCACCCAGAGTAGGTCTTAATATTTGTACTGGAATCCTTTATAAATGGGAGAATTAAATGATGCTGATACAGGAAAAAAAAAAAAAAAAAAAAGAGAGACAGAAAGGAACCCATAAACCTCCAAAACTGAAAGCAGCAAAGACCAGAGGAGAGATACCAGCAGACACCACCATGTGCCTGATCACCCAAAGCTGCAGCTTGGAGAGAAAGGCTCTCCTCATGATGCTTTGCTTTAGACACTTCCACAGCCTCAGAAATGCCATCCCATTTCTAGTACATTGCTCCCAGCAGCTTTTAATAAACTATACAAAAGTACAGACACAAGATAAAAGGAATTGTGGTTTCTGCTATGGGTTTTAAATGTGACTTTATTTGGAAATAGGGTTATTTCAGATGTAGTTAGTTGAATTAAATGAAGTCATAGTGGACTAGGGTGGATCCAATGTGACATAAAAGAGGAGAAGAGACACAGACAGACAAAGGAGATAAGAGAGCTGTATAAAAATGGAGGCAGAGATTAGAATGACACATTTACAAGTTAAGGTTTTCCAAGGACTTTTGACAAACTCGAGCATCTAGAAGAAGACAGAAGGATTCTCCCTTACTGGTTTCAGATAGAGCCTAGCTCTACCAACAATCTGATTTTGGACTTCTAACCAGGAAAATTGTGAGAGAATATATTTATGTTGTTTTAAGCCACTAAGTTTATGGTAATTTTTATGGCAGCTCTCGAAAACTAAGGCTTCAAATACATTTTATATGAATAAGAAATAGGTTCTTAGGCACATGGACTGCTGGGTGGGAGTTCCTCTCTCGCAGGGACTGCCTGGAAGCTTGGGCACCTCTCATTAGCTTCCATACAAGTTTCCATTCCCAGCCTCACACACTAGTGGGGAGGTTTGGGAGAAGACAAGATTGGCAGAGCTGCAGAGATGTTGAAGGACTTGGAGAGATATTTGCACATTGCCTTACAAAGGGAGAATATCACCAGTAGCCAGCGACTCTGAAGAAAGTGAATAAGATGTAACTTTGCAGACTCATTTGAGAATAAGTTGATGTGATGATCCATCAACATCAAATACTTTGAAATGGGCTTCCGGAAAGATGGAGGATTAGAGAGTCACAAGATTCACTTCTCACCCAAGAAATAGCTAAAGGATAGGCGGAAATTGCCCAGAAAACTGTTCTAGGGCATAGGACACCAGTGGAAGGCTGTACACCACCAAGAAGAGAGAGGGATGAAGAAAAGGAGACTTGGAGCACAAGATCCATGAGTAAAGCTGAAGTTGCAGATGCTGGTGCTCATTCTCCTACCCTCAAAGTAGAGAGCAGTGGGCCCTCTGGCCCCTGGCCAGCAGCTATGGACTGAGGAGATCTAGGGTCCACTTCACCAGGAAAGCAGAGAGGGAGGAACTCAGCCTACAGCTGATTCAGTTTTTAGCTGATTAACTTGGTCTGTGGAATTCTGTGTGTCACCACCAATCAGACTTAGGGTGGGGGAGGACTTTGACATAATTTTCCATGGAAGCAGGCAGGGAAATAAATAGAACATGCCTTCTTAAACACCTCCCTACAGACCTGGACTGGTTCCTAAGTGAAAATTTAATTCTTCATTGGAAAAAGAGAGGATGAAGCTGAGGGAGGATAGCATTTTCTGAGCAAGTATGATTTGCAAAACATGGCTCTGATAGCTTGACCAGAGGAATAATTCTCGAAGACATTGATTCTACATTGCCTGAAGAGACCTGTAAGGAGCTCTATCTGCTAACAGACCAGAAAAGTGCATGCAAAGAAAGAAATAATAAATAAATAAAAGTGTCCTTTAGATAACTTTACTGCTCCCTTCTACCAAAGCCCCTGGAAATTGGTCTCCACCCTATTATTTGGACAATGACCCTAATTTAAGCAGTTAAACAGGGGTAACCTTATAGATATAGAACAAGTTGAAACAAGAATCAGAGAATAACAGAACTGCACACCCATACAACACTAAATCCCTAAGCAAGTGAGAGAAAATGACCATCACAATAAACTCACCATCATAATCAGATGCCTAGACATCAGCAAAAAATTACAGGCCATACTAAGAAACAGGAAGATATGGCTCATACAAAGGAACAAATTAAAGTTCCAGATGAGACACAGTATTTGAAACAAGCAATGATTTTTGTGCAAGTCTCCTATATGAACTCAAGTAGTTGATGAACAACATGACTGAAGAGATAAAACATTAAGACATTGGACAAACACCAAAAAAGAAAGCTTGAATACAAAAATAGTAGATATTATGGGAATGAAAGACACAATAAATGAGATTAAAAATACATTAAAGGCATAAAATAGCAAATTTGAAATAATAGAAGAAAAAAATCAGTGATATAGAAGATAGAAGAGCTGAAATTGTAAAAAGAAAATAACAAAGAGAGAAAAGAATGGAAGACATTGAGCACAGGACAAGGGAGTTAAATGATAGCATGAAGTACAACAACATAGGTGTCATGGGGTTCCAGAAGGAGAGAAGGGAAAAGGGACAAAAAGATTATTTGAGAAAATAATGGCTGAAACTTTCCAACTCATAAAATTCATGAGTGTGCAGGTCCAAGAACCATAGAGGACTCCAATAAGAATAAATACACATAGACCTACTCCAAGACACATACTATTAAGAGTGCCAAATGCCAGTGATAAAGAGAAGGTTCTAAAAGCAGCAAGATTGAAGCAAAACACCCCCACAATGGACACTCAGTAAGTCTTACTGAAGATTTCTCATCAGAAAGCAGAGAAGCAAGACCACAGTGTATGAGATAATTAAGATAAGAAAGAGAAAAACTCAGTCAAAAATTGTTTATACAGCAAGATTGTCCTTCAAATATGTAGTCAAGATTAAAATAGTCACAGATAAATAGAAACTATGAGAGTTTGTAAAAAAGAATTCAGCTCTGCAGGAAACACTAAAGGGAGTTCTGCAGCCCAAGAGGAAAAGAAAGGCAAGAATGGCATGAAAGACAGTACAGATGTGAAGATAATCCAAAAGAATGATGAAAAGAGTAAAAAGACAGACATAAACAAGATTTGATATATGAAAGACAAAGGATAAATGTTTGATATAAGTAATATCTTTACAGTAATAACATTGAATGTTAATGGATTATACTCCCCAATCAAAAGATGCAGGCTGACAGGGTGGATTAGAAACAAAACAAAACAAACAAACAAACAAAAAACAAAAGCACATGATCCATCCATATTCTGTTTGCAAGAGAATCACCTTAGACCAATGATGTAAATAGGCTGAAAGTGAAAGATGGAAAAAGATATTTCACAATATTTCACAGAAACTGTAAACAAAAAAGAGCAGGGGTAGCTGTATTAATATCAGACAAACATATTTTAAGTGCAAAAAAAATTATAAGACACACATAAGACCATTATATACTTTAAAAAGAGACAATCCACAAGGAAGGAGTAAAAGTCATAATTATCTATACACTTAACCATGGTTCCCCAAAATACATGAGGCATAACTGAAAAGTGAAACAGACATATCTGTACAAATAGAATAGTTATTTAACATTGTGCTAGAAGTTCTAGCTAGAGCAATTAGGCAAGATAAATAAATAAATAAAAGGTATCCAAATTGGAAAAAAGGAAGTAAAACTCCCACTATTAGTAGCTGCCATGATCTTATATTGAGAATATTCCAAAATATCTGTGATAAAGCTAAATGTGCTAAATGTGCTCAGCAAAGTGCCATGATACAACATCAGCATGCAAAAAAAATGACTAGCCTTTCTGTGCACCAATAATGAAAAATCTGAGGAGAAAATCAAGAAAAAATATTCCACTTACAACAAGAACAAAAACATTGCAAATTCTTAGTAGTAAATTAACCAGACTTGTAAAGGACATGTATTCAGAAAACAACAAAACATTGCAAAAAGAAATCAGAGAAGTACTGAATAAATGAAAGGACATTCTATGTTCATGGATTGGAAGAATAAATATTGCAAAAATGTCAATTCTCCACAAACTGATTTATGTATTCAACATAATCCCAATAAAAATTCCAACAACCTACTTACAGAAATGGAAAGATCAAGTACCAAGTTTATTTATAAGGGAAAGGGGCCCTGATTAGGCACACACAAAAAAATCCTAAAACAGAGTACCAAATTCAGGAGACTCTGAAGTGTATTACAAAACTACATTGGCCAAAATGGAGTGCTTTTAGCATGAAAATAGACACATTGATCAATGAATTGAATTGAGAGTTCCATAATAGACCCTAAGCTCTATTGTCACATGCTTTTTGATAAATCTACCAAGTCCACTTTACTAGGACAAAACAGTCCTTTCAACAAATGGTTCTGGAAGAACTGGACAGCCATAGCCAAAAAAAAAAAAAAAAGAAAAGAAAGAGTATCCCTATACAACCTATACAAGAATCAATTCAAAAAGGATCAAAGAAGTAAGTATAAAAACCAGGGTCATAAACCTCCTAGAAGATTATGTAGGAAAACTTCAAGATCTGTGGTAAGTGGGGCTCTCTTAAACTTCACAGTCAAAGCACAAGCAACAAAGGAAAAATAGAAGGGGAGCATGTATAACTCAGTGGTTGAGAGCCTGTTTCACATGTACAAGGTCCCAGGTTCTATCACCCAGTACTTCCTTAAAGTAATAGATAAATGGAACCTTCTGAAAATTAAACACTTCTACACCTAAAAGGGCTTTGTGAAGAGGGTGTAAATATCATTGGGAGAAAATATTTGGAAATCACACATTTGCCAAAGGTTTAATATCCATGATATATAAAGAAATCATACAACTCAACAATAAAAAGACAAACAACTTGATTAAAAAAATGGGCAGAAGATTTGAATAGACTTTTTTTAAAAGAAGAAATACAAATGGTGAAAAATATATGAAAAATTGTTCAACAACATTAACTATTAGGGAAATGCATATCAAAATTACAGTGAGATACTATTTCAAGCCTACTAGAATGGCCACTATTAAACAACAGAAAACTGCAAGTGTTCAAAAGGATATGGAGATATAGGAATGCTTTTTCACTGTTGGTTAGAATGTAGTTTGGTACAGCCACTGTGGAAGTCTGTTTGGCAGTTCTTAAGGAAGGTAGACATGTATTTGTTATGTGACCTAGCCATACCACTATTAGGTATATACTCACAAGAACTGAGAGCAGGGACATAAACAAATATCTGTACACCAATTTTCATAGTAACAATATTTAAAGTTGACAAAAAATGGAAACAACCCTTGTATCCATCACCTGGTGAATGCATAAAAAAATTATATATATGTGTGCTGGAATATTATTCAGCTGAAAGAAGAAATGAAGTCGTGAAGCAAGTATAACAAAGGCATGAACGTGGAGGACATTATTTTGATTGAAGCAAGCAAGACCAAAAGGGGAAATATTGTATAATTTCACTAACATTAACTGAATATAATGAGCAAACTCATGGAGTTAATATTTAGAATGTAAATCACCAGTAAATATAATGAAGTTAGAGGATTGAAAGCTGAGGTTTAATCTGTGCAGAATTGGTATATAAAAGTTGTTTGGAAATATTTGGAAATTAATAAAAAAGGTGAAAGCACATCATAGTGTTTGTAATTAGTGGTGTTAATATATGGTTAGATACTGGTTGAAAGGGAAAATCTAAGGTTGTGTATATCTCTAGAAGGAAAGCTAAAAAAATGAGACATGGAACTGTATAGCACCATGAAACCTTTTATGAAAAATTAGTTTGCTTAATAGTACATATATAAGAATGTTTTCTCCTGAAACAGAAGAAATGTATGTTAGTATCAGGGTGATATTTGGACAAAAACACAACCAAAGAAAATTCTGGACAGTAGTGTATAGTAATATATTAATAACCTTTCATCAATGGTTAAAAAAGGGAGTATGCTAAGTGACAATATCTAGACAAAATGTACCACATATTGTTAGACTCCCAACTGTACAAAATATAAATACAAATAAATTATAAAAAAGGAAATAGATTAGTAGTTATGTATGGCAGGAAAAGGAAAGAGAGATTGAGAAGTGACTACTAAGTGGTGGGGTTTGTGTTTGTCTTTTGTTGTTTTTTTCTTCTTTTTTATTTTTTGAAGTAATGAAAATGATTTAATACTGATTGAAGTGATGAATGCACATCTCTGTGCCTAAACAAAATGCCGTTGGTTGTACACATTAGATGGACTGTGTGCTTTATGAATATGTTTCAAAAAATTGATTTTAAAAAGAAATATATAGATATCTATACTATTAATTTAATGAGACATTGTGGTCGTTTTTAACTACATATTAAGTACCCTAACTAACACAGTTTCAGGAAATCAAGCCTTCCCCTCCAATATAAGTATTCTTAGACACCACAGTGGGAAGCATTGAGATGTGACATATTTAAATACAGGCATATATAGCATTGTTAAGTTGTCCTTTTCTTTCTTCTCTTCCTTATGTTGATGACTTGTTAAAATAAATAATTACTGAATCTGTGATAAAACTATTCAATATACACAACACTCCCAATTTTAGAAAAGAAAATTTTGAAGTGTTGCTTTATTGAATTTTTCTATTTTTAGAATTTTATATCTAAAGAAATCTAACCTATTTAACTATTTTATAGTAGGTTGAAATTATCCCCCACCAATTAAAACATCCTATGACCAATATGGGTAGATAGATAGGTTAAATACATGATATTTGAAAGAAAATAATTTCCAAAAATATGTAATTTACAATTGAGATGTGGGTTGCCTAAAAACGAAACTCTACAAAAATATTATAACCTCTAACTTCTATTTGTTTTCCTCATCTCCAAATGTCTTAGTGTTCCAGGAATGCTATGATAAAAACAGCACAATGATTGGCTTAAACAAGTGGAATTTATTGTCTAACAGTTTTATAGACCAGGAAAGCAAAATCAAGGTTTTTCTTCCCAAGTCTGCAGCATTCTGGTTCTGGCTAGTCAAAATCCATGGCATTCCTTGTCTTTCATATTTTCCTCCTTCACATTGCAATCTATCTCCTTATTACCCTGCTGTGGCTATCCCTGACTGACTGCCTCCAAATGTCCCTTGCCTTTTAAGGACTCCAGACATATGGATTAACACGTACTATTTTAATTTGCTAAAGGTTGCCAATGCAAAATATCAGAGATGGGTTGGATTATATAATATGAATTCATTAGGGTTAAAACTTACAGTTTCAATTCTGTGAAAATGTCCCAAGCAAGGCATCATCAGAGAGTCTGTCTCACCAAAGGTCAGCCCCTGGTGATCCTCGGAATCCTGCCACATGGCAAGGTAAAATGGTGTAGGTCTCTACCTTCTCCTCCAGACTCACTTTCTCCCTAATCTCAGCTTGGATGATTAGGCATATGGTCCATCTCTCCCCTTGCTCTGTCAGGCCTCATTGCTTCATCTTTGGCTGCTGTGCTGATTCCAGCCTTTGGCCTCTCCCTCAATCTCTCAAGGATTCTCTGCTTTCCTGCTCCTGCAGGCAACCCTGGAGTTCTCTCTCACACAGCGGGGTAAAACAGCAGAGCCCTTTTTTCTGCCCTCTACTTCTTTTATATAGGACTCCAGTAAAATATTAGACTCACTCTGGGTCCTGCAACTTCATCAAAGACACTTAACTGATCTAATAAAAAGTGACCTAATCAAAATGTCCTTAACTGAATCTAACCAAAAGACCAAACATACAATAGGCTTACATATACAAGAATGGGTTAGCTTAAGAACATAATTTTCCACAAAAGACCAGGGCACTCACCTTAATTCAATTTGACCTCATCTAAATAAGATCTCTATGTGGTACATGTTTCCCTAATACCAAACACCAAAGACGTGATTCATTTATAGGAAATAATATTTACTGAATTCGCAAAGCTGGAAACCAGAAAATAATTATCATTTATGAATTGTTTGGAATTTAGGAAGGGAGATTATTATTTTCTTATATAATTCTATTGTATGTTCAATATTCATTCATTCCTTTGTCATTTTCTTCCAGTCCGAACATAAAACCCAAATGATACCAATGGTTAATGTTTTAAGATAATTGTTTTTGCCCTTTGCTCAATTTGAAATATAAGATAGCTGTGTTTCAAAAGGAAAAAAATAGTTTTCTCCAGCACTTCTAATTATCTGGATTGATAATTTTATAAACAGATAATTATGTCATCTATTCTAAGTGAATCAAGTGCATGTCATCTTAACAATAGAACAAAATATAAAGCAAACCCCATATCTCATTATACGCAAATTATCATGAATGTGTACAATTATGTAGGTACATGTTTATTTATGTTTTGTCTTCATGGTTAGGAATTATAAAAGTAATCTTGGTATTTCTTGAATTAACTCAAATTTTATACACTTTTTGTGTTATATCTGTGAATATGACTTTTCTTATGATTAATTCTACACAATTTAAAAGCAGCTTGCTAATAGAGTAGGACGAGTATTTAAACAGATAGAAGCAAATCAAAAGGAAATGACATTAAATCCTGATGTAATTTTACAAATAGACAAAAGATACCTTTCTTAATCTGTGATTATACTTTTCCACAATATACTAATTATATATTTTTTAAAAATTTATATTTGATAGAAACCCAAATGAACATATTTCAATTAATAGTGCAGAGGATGTGTTGAAAGTATTATGATAGAAATGAAAATAA
Source organism: Dasypus novemcinctus (assembly GCF_030445035.2). Classification (NCBI taxonomy): domain Eukaryota; kingdom Metazoa; phylum Chordata; class Mammalia; order Cingulata; family Dasypodidae; genus Dasypus; species Dasypus novemcinctus. Next base: position 136,976,554 of record NC_080676.1, read on the forward strand.
ATTAAATAAAACGGTTGGACAGAATTATAGAAGAAACACAATAAAACAAAATTTATGGTCAAACTCATAAATGAAAGCAGAAAGGCCAAAGGACTGGAATGCAAAATGAGAAAAATAAAGATTAAGCAAAGGAGGGAAGGTAGAGAAAAGTTGGAAAGCTGTACAGAAAAGTCATTAAAGACTACTGGATTCCTCATACATGAAAGCCCAACTTCTCTGTCCAAAAGGTGACTGAAAAGACTGTTAAAGCAAAAAGCTCTGTTCCAGTCTCAGATGGTCTATCCAGAAATTAAAAAAAAAAAAATTCTTTCCCTGCAGTGCTCTAGATTTTGAGAGTTTTAACCTGTCTGAAGAGCACCAAATTGCATATCTCCCCTTAAATGGAGTGCCTCTCATGATCCTCCATGAGGAGATGGAATTTGAAAAGCTGTTAGATCTGGGTCCTTGTCCTCTGTGAAGAAGCCATCTCTGATGTGGAGTCTACTCTGTTGAAGTCCCCTTCAAACATTCTGTCAACTCTAGATGTTGAATTCCCACCTGTTGGTTGACTTAGATATTTCAATTTTTAGTGCTTTATAGTTTGTGTGTATTTTTTTGTATCAATAAAGCAATTATTCATTAAACTTTTCCTGAAAGAAATAAATCACAGAGAGTTAGAAAGTTAGTTGACCCGTATATATATCAGCAGTGTTTAAGGCCATAGGCACACTATTGAACTAACAGGGACTCCCTTCATGGGAGGTTAGATATTAAATTATTAACTTTCCATTGATTTTGGGAATATGTGTATACACAGGCTTAGGAATAAAAGCCATGCTCATTTTTTTGTTTGTTTGTTTGTTTTATTTCACAATGAGACCAAACTAACCTTGTGGCCTCCATGAGAGAGAATATTCCAGGTAGAGAAAGCAGGTAATTAAAGTTCAGGGGACAAGTGTTATAATAACGTTGGAAGCAAAGAGACTTCCTTGGGTCTACAGAATGATAAACATGGTGCATAAGAGTCTGGAGATTTGAGTAGAGAAAAATAGGGGTCAGATCATGTTGACCTTGATGTCTATTTGAAGGATGACAGAATTTATTCTAAGAGCACTAGGAATGCAGGTAATTATTTTGAACAAATTTAAAAAATTGTCAACTACACAGTGTTTTGTTTTCTCTAATTTATTCCTCTCTTATTTTACTAATACTTAGGATTGATAGCTTCTCTATTTCTTTCTCATCAATTATAAGGATAAATTATTCCCTGCTCCCATTTTGATGGTTATGGCAGAGGGTGACATTTCCTTGGCTCCTAAAATGTGAAGACAGAACAAGAAACTTTCCCAGTCTACTTCAGCCACATGTATTCACTTCAACATGGAATCAACTAAAATTAGAATATAAGGTAAGAGTAGTGAGCATGTATAAACCACTTAAGCAACATAAATGGTGAAAAATGCCACAAAATATTGAACTCATTATATACGTATTTATTTTATGCCTAATAAGCCTGTTTACAGAAAGTTGCAGTGAAATTAAATGTCTGTTTTACTAGCCATTAGAGTGCCATATGTCCTTAGTTTGTTAATTGATTCAAAATAGTTTTATGCTCTTATGACAATTAATGCAAAAGAGCTTCAAATGGAAGCTAGAACTCTAGCTGTGGAAGAGATTAGATATCAGATTGGACAAATAATCAATATAGTACATTTTTTCTCATTTCTCTTTCAAAATAAAAATATTGTTATTGCTTTTTTTATGTAGCTTTTATTTTAAACTCTAGAATGAAATCCACCAATTGCTAAAATGTACTCATGAACCTCAAATATAAGACACTGGAGGAAAGACTAAAATAGGGTACAGAGACAAATATAAGCAGACTGAAAAAGTAAGATTGGAGGACATTGTAATGACATAGGAAACAAAAGAAAATGTCTACAAATGTCGAAAGAGCAACATATTAAAATGATTATGGAAGACACTGCATACATAATATAAAAATAGTGCATTCATGAATAATGAGCATTCATAAAAATACTGTCTTGGAAATTAAAATTTCTAGCAGAAAATAAAATAAAATCAATAAAAATGTGAAATTAAAAGTTGAGTAATCTCTAAGGAACTACAACAAATAAACAAAGGAAAACTAAGATGGAGGGAAAAAACAACTAGAGAATCAGTCCAGTAAGTTGATATTCCAGTTAAAAGGAATTGTAGAAAGAGTCAAGAGCAAAAGTCAGTAAGGAACCTACAAAGAAAAAATACAAAAAACCATTTCCCAGATGTGTATTCAGTAATCCACACATAACTATATATAGAGTACTTCATTGGTTTTTAATATATTTTAATGGAAATTAGCTGCTAAAATGTTTCTTGAAAATTTGTTTTTCTATTGATTTGCACCAATTACTTTCATAGCATTAGATGGGAATTAGTTTGATTAGTTTGATGAAATGTTCTGATTGAGACACCTCAGGTGTAAAACAAAATTCACTTAATTTAATTTACATTTATGATTTGATTAGAATCATACTGCAGCTAAACTTATGCATATGGGCTAGAATTGACAATGTTTTTTATTGCTTGAAATTCATTTTGGAAGACCTAATCACTAAAATGTTTTAAATGACATTTAAAGAGCATAATTTCCATATATCTATTGATGTAACGCCTTGATTTATTTGGTGACTATTCTCTAATGCTTTCTCCTTTTTTAAACTTTGACTTCCTTAGTATTATATCTGCATATATAATGTTCTAAGTCATTGTGATGTTATCTTCATTTTTTAAAACCTGGAGCTTTTAATGCAACATACTAAAATACTGGTACTCCCAAGGAACCTCCCTAGTGTTCCTATGGAACACTAAAACTAATTGTATTTATATGCATTGGGCTCTTGAAGAAAATCTTTCCCAAGATGTAGTGCAAGTACCATGAAACAATACCTAGAAAATTTGTTTTCTCAAAGTTCTGGAAATAAATATCACTAAGCAGAAATTAAGGTGTCAGTAAAGCGACCCTCCCTCAAAGGCTTGAGGGGGTGAATCCATCCTTAATTCATCCAGCTCCTGGTGGTTCCTGGTGGTCCTTGGCTTGTGATTAGATTGCTGGAGTCTTCAAGTTGAGCATTTTCAAATCTCTGCTGTTTTCACAAGGTTTTCTCTGTTTTGTAAAGTCCCCCTCTGCTTATCTCTTATAGAGACACATATGCTTGCATTTAGAATCTACCAGAATAATCCAAGACAATCCCTCATCCTTAATTCAACACATCTGCAAAAATCTCTTTTGTTGCTATATAAGGTAACATTCACATGTTCTAGAATTAGGGCATGGATATATTTTGGGTTCCCAGTTTTCAGTCTGCCGCACTACTGTTGAGTCGTGTGGGATTAGTGGGCCTCTCTGATTTCTCTAGAAGTAGAGAGTAGCTCAAAGTTATGAGTCTTAAAATTGTATGTTGTATATCCTTATGAACTGGGATCTATTCTGTTCTGATAACATCTTGAATACCTCTATTGAATGTGTGCTCTCCAGATCAGGCCAAGGACATCACACCATGGGAGAAGACCTTGTCAGAAATACAGAAGGTGGGTTCATACCAGACCTACTATATCAGAACCTGCTTCCTAACAGTTGCACAGGTGGTTCATATGGACATTGAGGTTTGAGAATCACTTTTTGTGTGTGTTTACTTCCCAACTTTCAAATAAATAAATCACAAATTTATTATAAAGTTAGAGGGGATATTGTTTACAGAAAGAAATGGACTCTACTAACTCTAGATTCCACTTTCCAGTCTCAAAAATCTTTATAAACATGGAATTTCAGACAATTATAAAAATATTCTGTAGTCATCATTTTAACTGCAAATACCCTTAACTGCCATTTCAGAGTAAATAACTTCGCTGGATATTTTAGTTTGCTAATGGCTGCCAAAGCAGCATACCAAAAATGAGTTGGCTTTTACAGTGGGGATTTATTAACATATAAACTCACTGTTCTGAGGCGGAAAAAAATGTCCAAATCAAGGCATCAGGTGAAGTTCTCTGGGCACACCAGCTGGAGGCCATCCTGGATTAAGTCATGTGGCAGAGCACAATGACAGCATCTGTGGATTTCTGCCTTCTCCTCCAGGCTCCTATGCTTTCAGCTTCTGGCTTCTTCCAGCTTTCTCTCTTCTCATGGTTTCCTCTCTGATCCTATGAATTTGTCTGTCACATTGATTTCAGCTTCTGGAGCTTTCTCTCTGTCTCTGTAGTTTTTCCATGTTTTGTTTTTGTTTTTTTTTTTCCTTTTTTCCCCTCTGTCCTCATCTCATTTATAAAGGACTCCAGTAAAAGGATTAAGAAAAACTCTGGGTTATATCTTACTGAAGTAACCTAATTAAATTGTCCTTCACTGAATGTAATCAAAAGGTTGCTCCTAAAATAGGTTCCCAGCCACAGGAATGGATTAATTTGAGAACATGATTTTTTAGAGTCCACAAAGCCTCAAACTTCCAAAGGTATAGGCTCACCTCTTAAAATGCATTTTATTTACATTTCTAATCATTTATAAGCTACCACTTTTTTCTATTATGAAATTTTGATTGTGATTAGTTTTACCTCAGCATATGGAGTCTTAGTTTCCATGAGCATGTTTAAATATATTTTCCTTAGCCCTACCAAAGTAGGAAAGCAAAATGTTTAGGAAAACAGAGGTTTTTGTACATAGTACAATGTATTCAGCCATGCTACATTCTTATAAAGATTATCCTCCAAACAATTTGTATGTTATAGAAATCATTAGTAAGCTATTTACTAAGCATTTACCACCTATAAATCACATTATTAAGATTTAATGAGATGGAATAATTACAAGGACCTGTAAAATATAATCCCTTCAATTAAGAGGTCTAGTGGAGACATATTAAAATTTGAAAAAAAATTATACTCAGATAAAAATCCATTAAAAATAGATGCTGTTGAGAAAAGATAACACTTATGGGTACATGAAATATGCTTACTGGGATAAAATGGAAAGAAAAATGAGAATACCAGAATATACTAAGTTCAGAAATTGACTAGAATAAAATCACAAGGAAAGGAAGCATATGATGTGTTCAGGAGAAAGTTAAGATTATATAGAGTAGTATAGTTTATGTATCTTTTAAACGATGCATGCATCATATTCAAAATTATGTTTTGTGTATATATATATATGTTCTTATCAGCATGTTAAGGGAAGAGGGTGATACCTTAACTATTTTTATCCATCAGATTATCATGTACATGGCTGAGAAAATTAATTACTGGCTTAAGAGAAGTATGAGAAATAACAATGAAAAATTATAAAACAAATGTCAAATTTAAAAGGGAAATGCATTTTGAATTGAGAAACGTGTGGGGGTTTCACAAGGCTAAAATGTAGAATGGTAGTTAGAAATTGTCAAAAATTACTCTGAAGAGTTAAATGGAGGCCAGGTATGAAGACTTTTATAAATCACAGTCCTATTAGTTGAGGCTTCCTGAATGCTTACTATGTTTGACATTCTTAGAACTTTCCTATTTTTCTACCTTCATTGCAGAGAGTTTCACAAAATATTCACAGATAACAGTTTCTTTTCTGTGGTTAAGTTGCAAGGGGTATCTCTGCTAAAAAAATTTCCCCACGTTAAATAATTTACCCTGCCTTTGTCCATAGAAGCAATTCTACCATAAAGTGAATTTATTTTTCATATTTAAAATTAAAATTTCTTAGTCCTAGATATTTGCTTGAGGTTTATTTACCTTTCTTTTGAGTGACATCTCAGCTATTGGTTTTTTGTGTCTTTATCACCTTGAATTTTCTTTGATTTCATATACTTTTCTTTGTGGTTTTTTTATTTTATAATAAATCAGGCATATTAGAATTTATATGACCAAATTTTCTTAAACCAAGACATGTGCAAGCTGCAGCAAGATGTGCATGTGTTTTTACTTGATTTTTTAATCAATTTTGAGATGTTGAACAACTGTTCTTTACAACATTATGGAACTTACTCTGATTTTTTCATTTGATGTCATAGGTTGGTCCCATAACTTATCCATTTATATATTTTTTAAGTATGTATGGATTAGAACAGGAAAATTTCCAGCATATAATAAATTTCCTTCCTATTAGCCTCTTTATTTTCCCCATGAAATAAAGATTTCTGTTTTATCAAGAGCAGCAATAAATAATAAAATAAAAGGATTAACCTGATATGATTAGTCCAGATAGAAAATATACTATTATCTCCTTGAGAATCTCATGCTCATTGGATTTCATCTCCATATGAACCAGAATTCTCTTTCCTAGCCTAATCACTAAGATTTCCTTCACTCTATGCACTTTTTACAGCGCTTTTAACGTTTATCTATTTCACAAGTACTGTACTTTATTCTTTCTTGATATTTTCCCTAACATAAATGTTCTGATATATTTGATTCAATTTTATATTGTAATTCAATTGTTAATTAATATTTATTTTCCTAATTTTTACCTCTTTATCAAAGTAAATTTTACATGGAAAAATAGGTCTCTGTAACAAATTTTATCACATCTGCTGTCTTAAAAAACACTATTTTAACATTAGGCAGTAACTTGTTTGCTGATTTATGATAATTTTTCTTAATCTCTGAATGGATCTCTGAAAAATTAAAAGATAAGGATTCCTTTAATGAGGCAGGGGAAAATAAAACTTTTTTTTTAACATAAAAATGCATCAAAGTTTGACTAGGAGGCTATCAATTTTCCCAGTATTTCTTATCTACATAAAGAGACAGCAGACTTTTTTTAAAATACCACAAAGGAGTTTTACAAAAAACATTGGATGATACTTGTTGTAGAACACTCCAGTGATGTGGACACCACCACAGACTGAATTCTTTTTAGGGGTTGGAGATTGAAAGGCTATAAAAAAAGCTGTCTTGAAATATAGAAGAACAACAATCTTCTTACTAAATCCTTAAATGCTATAGAAGAGTTGTTGGCTCTCTTTTGGTAGATTAAAGTATCTACATTAACTTCTTTTTTAGTATTTTAAAAAACTTTTATTTCACACTATATTCTGCAAAACTGATACAGTTTTGTGCATTAGCACAAAAAATACATAACTCAGATGCAAGGAAAATATATATATATATATTTTTTAATTGAGAATGTAAAAAGAATGGTAATAATAAATAGAAAAGATCATCAAGATTGCTAAGGCTGAATTTCAAAATTGGTTCTGAGCTTCCTGGCAGCTAAAGTGTAAAGGGTAACACGATCAGCTCCAGCAATGTCTTTTGTAACCTCAAGCAATAAACAGAGCCTTTATTTTTTTGAGGTACCAGGGCCAGCTCAACCACTGAGTCACATTGGCTCCCCTGAGTTGGCTGTTTTGTTTGTTGCTTGTTGTCTGTTCTTTGTTTTTTAGGAGACACTGGGAGACTGAACCCAGGAACTGATGAATCATAGAGTTGCAGTTTATTTGCACTATAGGACTCACCGATAAAGCAATAGCATAATATCTGTCAGGGAAAGATTAGTGTTCTGGGCAGCACTGAGCTAACTTTCCCAAGGTATGATATGTCTGGAGCTAGAGGGTGCTTTCTATGGAAGTAATGAATTATATAACCATAAGTACTTATCAATATTCCACTTTGGCAAGGAGATTGACTTAGAAGTCAAGAAAAATGATTGAGAGCTGCAGAGATTACTACAAAGCAGTCTGTTTCCCCATAGGCATGAGTTCTATCTGGAAATAGAGAAAGTGAGAGTTCATCAATGGTGTCTTGCACGTGTAACCACAGTGCCACTGGTTGTGGGGCAATTTGTCCTGCTTATGGTGATATGAGAATCTTGAGACATTCCAAGAATAGAGTTGATCACAAAGCAACGTAGGTGTACAGGTAACCTAGCACCAACTAGGATACATTTGAAAGTGCAATTGAGAGCATCACTATTAATTATTATGTTGAGACAACAGGGATAAACCAGAACTATCGCAGACAAGCTGTATTCCATGTGAACTGTAAATATCAAATATGATTTCTCTACTCCAACATGACAAGGAATGTTTAAACAAAGGAAAAATAATCCTTAGTAAATTCAGCAAAACCAATGTTCTATAAAGCAGTCCAGGAAACACTTAGATATAGCACATATTTATACCTTGTCTTTAGAACCGTTTAGTCCCAAACTTGATTTGAACAAACAATGTAACTATGCATATTCCATATAAAATCAGGAAGCTTCATTTGTAGAATAAGTGAAATATTTTTCTTAATGGATTGCCTATTTACATTTAGAGTGACACAAACGCTATAGAATTTAATGACAAATAAAAAGGTCCAACTGGTGAGAACCTGAAAAACTAATTGTATTTCCTAATTCAACAAAAATTAAGATTATTCTCAGCATAAATATCAATCCATAAGATTTAACAAAACTTCATTGAATATTCCAAGATTTCTATGCTTGGAATAGAAAATGTACATTGTCTAGTTCATGTTTGTAAATGCAGTAGGTTTGCTTTCCTATCTTGCAACATAGGAAAGAAATATGGTGCTCTGTTTGATTTGTTAACAGAAGGGTAGATAGGAACAGTCTCCCCAAATATATTTCTAAATTAATGATCAATTTCCATTTAGCTTATTGCTTGGCATCTGTGATAGATCATCTGTATGGAAAAGCAAGCATTTTGAGTCCCAGATATTGATGGATTGTAGATTGGTGTTCAGATCTTGGTATAGAATTTAGGAGCACTTACATTAGCAGGTAAAATGAAGAGGCCCTACCATTTGATAATGTATCTGTTAGAACATATAGCAGTTTAGAAATTGCTACAGCAAGAAAATGGAACTACAATGTTGTATATCAAGCCAGCATTTTTGCCCACCGAAGAACATGAGTGGAGGATATCCAGCTCAAACAGATTACTGAATGTTACATGATCAGTGGAATGCTTGATTTCTTTCTTAGTGGGCAGCTGGTAGAGGAGAAACCACAAGGAATATAAAGGGAAGATATAATATATTATTTGGGGGAACTTAAAATTTCCAAGTCTCAACAGAGGTGTAGGGCATTTAACATGAACTCAGGGAATTAGGTGAGTGTGATTCTCTAAATACTAATTTTGAGGCTACGGTGTTCGAGTTTGCATATTCAAGCATCAAGGAATATAATAAAATCATTTATATCATGCATGGACAGATGGGTACTTTAGGGTAGAGGGGTATTTTGGTGTTCAAATTTAGAGGTTTCTAATTGTAGATACTGGAAATTATGATCATTATCCTTACTGGCATGTCACAAGCTAGACATGCCTTAGGAGAGAATGTGCATCATAGTTTTTTCTTCTTTAGTGAGGGCCTACTATACTAAATCCCAATTCCATCATTTTAATAGGGGTGGACTGAGTTACCAGAGATACTGCCTATTTTCTTAAGGGCCTAAAATTCCAATAAGGAAAAGCTGTGGACAATGGCTTATCCACTACATGTGTATTACCAGCCTGAGTTATGACAAAGAGCTGGTCCTCTTCTGGAGAATATATAAAAATGATATTTTTTAAAAAATTGTCACTGTGGGGTGTGGATGGAGAGCTTTAATAAATCCGGGAAATAGATTAGGATTCTTTTACCATAATAAAGCACTGAAGAGACCTTTAAACCAGATTCTTCAAAACTTTATTTTCTAAATCATTTACAGGAGTCTGAATCAAGAAAGGCTATTTCAGGAGCATACCTGAAGATAATCTGTTTAAGTACCAGCAAAGAAGAAGCACTGTCTGAAGATAGAACAAGGGAAGTTTAAAACCAAGAAATTAATGCTAGTGAGAAAAGAGAGAGACTCAAAGAATCATTTTTTCCCCGTCTATGAAGAAAATCCAATTGGCTGATAAGATATATTCTGAAAATAAATACATAAATAAGCCAGTAACTCTCTTGTACCATCTGCTGACACACATATGTGGTCTATTAAATAATCCTAAAATGTCCCTGGAAGTGGAGTATGCCTTCATATCATTTTATGTCTTAAAGACTGATACAGCAAAGTGTAACATACAGAAACCGAGACGTAAGATTATATTTTCAATTTATTTTTGAACTCTAGTATTGTTAAGCATAATGATCATGAAGATTAGGTGAATCACATTATAAACATTGTTTGAGTGCTTGCTTGCTAAATTCACCAAACATACTGACTTAGTTGTTCAGTGTTTAAAGAAGTATCTTAAGTAAACGGTGTATTCAAATGTTAGTGTTTTATTTCTGACACTGCAAATGTTTGCTCTAATGAATTTTATTTCCCTTGTATTTCTTACTTATTTAATTCAGTTGTCTAGGGAGGTCATAATCTGTTTATAAATATGGAGTCCTTTGCGCATGCTCAGAATCACCAGTGCATGAGGAAAAGCAAAAATGAAAACACAACTTAATTTGTCAAGCATACTTTTATTTATAACCCATGAATATCACAAGAGAATTTTAATCTTATTTTTAAAATAAATGAATAATTGCAATTAACTTCCCAGTTCTTTCAGTAGTCTCCTTAATTAGACATTTAGCTATTTTCTGTGAAGTTCTATTTAAAATCTGACTTTAGGATAGTACTTTCAAATATAATTCACATATAATAAATTAATGAACCGTGACATTGAAAAATTGCAAAACTTGCTAAATGGTGTCACCTTTTAATTTATTTCTCATATATAAAAGAGTTTTATATTTCAAAGCTAAATTTATTATTTCTATTTTAAATTGGAAGTTTTTGCCTGTCCTTAAAAGAGATTCAGACTTATTCAGAATGCTTTTTAATTATGGTAAAAAGCCTTCTTATTTTATGATTAGGATATGGCCAGTTTAACACAAAAACAATTACCATTTTGGGATATTCTGTTAAGAAATGTATAATGATTTTTTCTATATTAAGTATTGAAAATGTATAATAAGCTTTTCATGGACGAAAAGCCTTAGTGTTTGAAGCTTATTTATCCATGACTAATTTAAATATATATCTGTTATAAACTTGTCTCTTTATCACATTTGAGATTTTTAATTAGGTGTTTATTTTTCTTGAAGAAATAAATATTTGTCCTCATATAATAAAATTTCAAATATGTATAAATGGGCATCATTGTCACTTCTCTCGAAATCCTTTAAATGAATGTTTTCTGCACCATAAACATCTCCACACCACCAGTACATTTAATTTCTGTACTACGTTCCAAGAATTGTTGCCAGTTATTTCCCATGTGCTGTATATAATTCTCTTCCTTGGGGTTTCCTCCCTTCTGGGCCTCTCTCCATTTCACTTCAGTTTGAACATTTACCCTTGTGGTAAATTAGTTTATGTATCCCAGCAGGGAGAGACAAAAACTTGTTCTTAATCTTAATCCACTCCTGTGGGTGTGAACACATTGTAATTAGGACTTTTTAAAGATGTTATTTTTAGTTAAGGTGAGGCCAACAGCTTAAAGTTGGGCTTTAATATGGATTACCGTAGTCCCTTTATGAAAGGAGAACCATGCAGCAGGAAGCTGGAATCAACAGAAGCCAGAAGAGAAAAGAAAATGTGTACATTGCCAGGATCGCCAGTCACCAGCCCCAGATGCCACATCTTCAAGGACAATGCATAGTTTTGCTGATGCCTAGGTTTTGGATTTCTACTAGCAACAAAACTGTGAGCCAAAAAATTTCCATTGTTCGAGCCAATCCAATGTGTGATATTTGTGCTAGCACCTGTGAAACTAAAACAAACATCTACCTTGTTCTTGAATTAATGTCTCAGATTTTGATTATTCACTTCTTTTTTGATCTATGACTTTCTTTTTCATCTTTGGTCATGAAGAACCCTGATACTGAGATTAAAAAAAAGTCTACTTTGACTCCTTATTTGCCCGGCCGCCTATTTTTTTTTTCCACTCCTCTGGTCATATGATAGAAACTCTTACATGTATCAGAAGATGATATATTAGTCAAGTTTGGCACAAAAATATTCCTCATGGGGATTATCACATATGGTTACAATCAGGTTAGACCTAGTTTATAAATTAGAGATTACATTTTGAGTAACTTGTTTGATATATATGGTTCTTAGGAACTGGACTTGAGATCTAGAAATAAGAATTGTGTGACATTTTATTTAATCCATTTTCCATTAGATTGGACTATTATTCCCAAGGCATAGTTCATAACCTCCTTTGAAAAAGCCCATAGTCACAGTATGTTTATATGGAGATAAGAAACATTTAAAATACAACCAACTAGAAAAAAAATTCTCACTACATTTTTATTTACGTAACTGTATTTTGAGGTTTCTTTCTAAGTAACTTTATGATAAAATAGCTCTGTGGAACAGAATTAATTTTTCCCTTCCATTATACATTACAGTAATTCTGACAGTATTTCTAAGTTTTAGACAAATGAGTCTTAAGTGTACTCTTTGTAAATTCAGTTGACTATATGACCCAGAAAACAATATTTCAATACACCTTTAACAAAATCAATAAATGGTTGGCTACCTAGAGAGTAATTAATCAAGGCTATTGCATTTTTAACTCTACATGAAAAATCTACACAGGAATAAGATCCATTAAATTATGACAGAATACTTTTAAATGCATACTAAATTAAGTATTTCTATTTCAGCTAATTTTGACATTAACGTTTGACCTTATTTCTATCAGCATTAAACATTTTTCAGAAATGGAATAATTATATGCATATTTGTATTATTGTATTTTATATTTTAATCAGTAAATTATATTTCTACTTCAATAACTAGAGTTTATTATTTCAAAGTAAAGTGAGATTATTAACTATATTAACTTTATCACCTTGGACTTTAACCAAGCTCAGTGCTAAAAATGTAAAAGTGAATTGATTTTAACAAATGATAATATTTGATAGATTAAAAATCATTCTCAAATTATCATTGTCATACTGTCCTTCCATTAAGTGAAACCAATAGAGTAGATGGCTATGTTTATGTACATAAACCTGGAAGTAGGAAACTAATTTATTCACATAATCAGTTATCAGAATAATAACCCATTATATGTATATAGGTACACTATATATATATATGAATTTTATATTACTAATCTAGTAATTTTATTGATAAGGTAAATATATAAGGTGTGTAATTGTTTTTTCTTTTGTTTAAGAAATTCCTCAACAATTACCCATTGTCATCTCAACTCTTGTAAGAGAAATTCAATAAATGAGGTTAAGATTGTTTTCACAAGGACATCTTCCCCCAACCCATTTTAGGATTCCTACTTCCGCTTTCCATTTCATAACATGCATAAGGAGCTTGTCAATAAAGATGCTTACATTTTTTTTTTCTAAAATAATAGACAAGGTTTATGTTATCTAGGCTCTTTGACACCCAGATGCCACTTTGAGTATAAGATGAATGGACAACCATGACCTAGCTGGCTGATGTAAACTTGGCAAAGTATTAAGTCGCCTGGGATTTTCCTTTGGAGTCTACATTTGAAAACACCCATGAATATGCTTCTTGAAGCTGTATAACTTCATTCATTACCAATCCTGACAATCAGCCTAACTTTCAATTTGTCCCAAGCACCAGATAAATATATCCTTTTGTTATCTTTCCATTAATCCAGGTAAATCCTAAATGGTTATTATGAAGTATATCCTTCCTTTCATTAAAAAAAAATCATCAATAAAGATGTATTACAAATGCTTGGGTAAGAGTTACAAATCAGCTTTAGTTCACAATTCACTGACCTAACCAAATTCATGACTGTATCAACTCAAGCAATCTTGGGTTCTTGAAACTCATTTATTTTCCTTGTACGTGAATTATAACATTTAGGCTATCTTTAAAATTTAAAACAAATAAATAGTAGGTTTTGTATTATTTTTTTCAACTGTTTAGTAAGTTTGAAATGATATAAAAACAAATAGTTGAAGAACACAAACAGATTGTATTTTTGGAAGAAAGTCAGTGAAATCTCAATTTAAATTAAAGCTAAAATTTTAGTTGATGATCACATAAAAATGACCAAATCTTTGCATCACAGAAATGATGATTTTTATCATATGATGGTAAAAAAAAAAAAAAAGAAAAAAAGAGTGGGGAATGTTTTACAGGCAAAGTTAAAAGATTGTTTATTCAGTTATGGTGCATATTAAAAGCTCAAATTCTAAGTTAGGAGTTTTCAATGTGAACTGATTTCTTAATAACTCTGACAGATCCTAATTTCTGATTTTCAGCTTATTGTAAAAATCTTTGTGCTCAATGAAAAGAAATGGAATTTTTCTTAGAGACTGACACATTTTATTCAGAAGTAACTTGATTGTCAGTTGATACTCTGAAGAGTCCAAAATAATCTACTTAAATGATATTTTCATGGCATATTTCAAAATCAAGAATATACTTCATTGAAACATTCAAAATCATTTTATCCTTAAATACTTTATCATACTTTTTAATTTGAGGTCTGATAAAAGTAAATATTTCAAAATTTAATATTAAATGCTTAGTTTTAAGATTACCTATCATTGTTTTAAAAATAATTTACATCAATATCCCAAAGAATGAGTAGGTTAGGGTATGGATAACTGTTACCTGAAAGTTTGGAATTTGTTTTCTACTGACACTCTAACCTCTTTAACTTCAATTTCAATGTATGTATCAGTATTTGAAAGGGGCTCTGCAACAACTATTTCTTATTTTACATTGTGATAATTATAGATTTCTTTTACTATTTTCACTTGAAATCAATTTAAAATATCAAAGGAGTTTTAAATAACTAGCATCATCAAATTAGTATTTCAATAATAAAAATGAGGGAATTTGAATGTTGTGCTAAAGTAAGTTATAATCATTATGTTATTCATGACTCAAAATGACCCAATACAATAGTTATAGTATGACAATGGATACTATTATATAGTTTTTAATATGGCAAGAAGGCAACAAAAAGAATCTAACTTGCTTGTCCATGGTCATGTTCCTAGTAAGGTAACAGAGTTATTATTCATTCTCACATCTGTTTTATTTCTATGCCTCTTCCAAATACATGGTTGTGTCTTTTGTAATTTCTTAGAATTATGCTAATTCATATCCTGTATAATCTGAACTACCAACATGATTTTTGTGGATTCTAGTTTGTATTATGAAGTTTTACTTCCAAACTTGTCCTACCACTTTTAACTCAATAAATATGAAACGAGCATTCCATTAAAACTATTGGTGGGAAATAAATGAAAATCTTTTTTTATTCAAACTTTTTTTCAAATGAATAAAATAAAGTAACAGATAAATGCAGCTCAACAGGTTATGGAAGCATTACTCCTAAACAGTTCTATTCAGGGACTTTTATCTCATCTAATTCCAACAACTTACTCAATTATCCCTCTAGTGTTAAGAAAGATGCACAGATGAGAACAAATAAGCTGAATGAAATATTCAAGTCTCTTTATTAATGAAAAATAATGAAAAGAAAACCAGCTTAATCATATTCTTATATCACAAAACCAAACTCTATATTCTTTTTTTACCTTTAGCATTAATATAGTACCTTTTTTTTCCTGCAAAAACATTACAATGTTGTCATTCACTATAGTCGATAAATTACATTAGTTATATTTTCCCATATTTCACCACATTCTTAACTCCTTGTAGTAGAACATTCTTGTATTTATATTATTAACCACTATCCTCATCTACTGCCAAAGTCACTGCTATATATTCCTTATATTGTCCTTCAGCTATCCTCCAATGGACATTAACTTTCTAAGGCTTCTTGTTTAAGCCACAGTGACATCTATATATAGTGCTTGTTACACTCATTATAATGTGTTGCCCATCTATTATCACATATTTACATTTGACCTTATTAAATATTCTACATTTATCCAGCATATCTCTCCCTTCTCAACCCACATTTTGACTCCAACTAATGTACATCATAGTTCAACTCCATTAAGACTACTCATTTATTTAATTCATATCAGTGAGACCATACAATATTTGTCCTTTTGTATCTGGTGTTTTCACTCAATATAATATCCTCAAGATTCCTCCATGTTGTCATGTGCTTCCCCAATTGATTTCCTCATAGAACTGAATAGTAGTCCATTGCATGTATATACCACATCTTGATTTATTGACAGACACTGAGGTTGTTTCCATCTTTTAGCAATTGGAAAAAATGCTGCTATGAACATCAGTGTGCAAATATGTATTCGCATCCTTTCGGTTCTTCTGAATTTATTTCTAGTGGTGGTATTGCAGGATCCTATGGCAGTTCTATACTTAGTTTGCTGAGGAACAACCAAATCATCTTCCACAGAGGCTGCACCATTTTATACTTCCATGCACATTGAAAGAATATTCCTATTTCTCTGAATGTTCTCTAACACTTGTAGTTTTCTGTTTTGTTTTGTTTTTAATATCCATTCTATATGGTGTGAGATGATATCACATTTGTACTGTTGATCTGCATTTCCCTAATATTTAGTGATGTTGAACACTTTCCATGTGTTTTTGGCCATTTGTATTTCCTCTTTGGAAAAATGTCTATTCAATGCCTTTGCCCTTTTTTTAATTGAGTTGGTTGTCATTTTGTCATTAAGTTGTGTGATCTCTTTATATAACATGGAGATCAATCCCTTGTCTGCTATGTGGTTTCCAAAAATTTTTTTCCCATTGAGTTGGCTGTCTTTTTACCTTCCTAAGAACTCATTTAAAACATAAAAATACTTAATTTTGAGGTAGTCTCATTTATCTATTTTCCTTTTTTGCACATGTTTTAGATTTAAAGTCCAAGAAACCACCACCAACCACAGGAGATTGTTGATATTTCCCTATGTTTTCTTCCAGGACTTTTATAGTCCTAAGTTTTAAAATAAATTTTTATATAAAGTGTGAGATATGGGTACTCTTTGTTTCTTTAAATAACAATATCCAGTTTTCCCAGCACCATTTTTAATAAGTGGTTCTGACCCAGCTGTGGGGTTTGGCACCCTTGGTAAAAATCACTTTGCCATATGTGCCCAAACGTTCAGTTTGATTCCATTGGTCAGTCTGTCTATCTTTATGCCAGTACAAAGTTGTTTCTTATCACCATAGCTAGATAATTGATATATTTTAAGATATAGTTATTATTTTTTAAAGATATGTAGGTTACATAAATATTACATAAATAACATAGGGGATTCCCATATGTCCTGCTCCCAACCCCTCCCGCATTTTCCCACAATAGCAACATCCTTCATTAGTGTCATACTTTTGTTACAATGGATAAACACATTTTGGAACATTGCCACTTGCGGTCACCCCTCGGGCTGAAGTGTGGTTTGCTGGCCTGGCGGGGGAGCAGCCGCGGCAGGCCAAGCTGCTGCCCCCATAATAGGGTGGCTGGTCGGACTCACCACCACCCCTGAAGGGAGCTCGGCATGGGCGCAGAGTGCCCTCGGGTCTCCCCTTCTCGGCAGCCATGCTTCCGCGGCCGCCCCTCCTCCTGGATGGCGCCACATGATGCCTGTGGGGCGGCACCCTTCTTCTTCTTTCTCCCTGCGCAGGCGCAGGGCGGAAAATTCCAGTCTGCCCTTTTCCCCTCCCCCGACAGCAGCAACAGCCAGGCGTGGGCGGGAAACTCAAGTCTGCCCTCCACCTCAGCAATAGCAGCCACCAATCACTAAATCCTGCCACTTCCCCCAGCAACAGCAACAGCCAATCCCTAATCACCACCCCTCCCCCGTCCAGTACCGCCCACTGACCTTTCTCCGGCAACCAATCAGAACAGGGCATGGCTTCGACCAATCAGCCTTCCCCAGCCCCTATAAAACTGTTGCCTCTCCCTCAATAAAGGGGACTTGCGTGTTTACCTTGTCTCTGCGGTAGTTCTTCTGCCGTACACCCTCCAGTCCTGAGAGCCCCCGACAAGGGCCTGGCCTCCCTTGTCCCCAGTTCGTCGCCTGCTTCTCCGGGTGACCCCTTCATCGCCGGCTTCGCCGGGTGACCCTGTCAGCCGAACCGCGCAACCCCTTGTGAGACCGATCCCTCGTCTGCTGCTGGACCGACCCCTCGTGCCAAGTGGGACCGACCCCTCGTCCCAAGCGGGACTGACCCCTCGTCCAGAGCTGGACCGACCCCTCGTCCAGAGCTGGACCGACCCCTCGTCTGCAGTCAGACCCCACCTCTACCGACCGAGCATGCCGTCACAGCCACTAAGTGTGGAATATAGCTTACATTGTAGTTTTCACTCTCTCCCACACAATTTTCTAAGTTATGACAAAATATATAACGCCTTGTATATCTGTTATTGCAGTGTCATTCGGGACAATTCCCAAGTCCTGAAAATGTCCCCATAGTATACCTGTTTTTCCCTCTCCCTGCCCTCAGGACCTCCAGTGGCTAGTGCCTCCATATCAATGATAAAATTTCTTCCATTATTAGAATCAAAGTAAGTCTATACTAGAATACAAGTAAATCTACTCTAGTCCATGTTCATTCCCCAATCCTGAGTACTCTAGGATGGTGATGCCCACTCCACCTTTAATTGAAAGGAGGTTTAAATTCCATAGAGCAGCTGTTGGGCCGATTTTGCTTGCAGTTGTAGACTCAGTTCCTTGGCATGGTCCACCATCGTCTCCTAGTTAGTTGTCCTGGATGAGTCCAATGAACTAGAGAGTAGGTTTTGCAACTCTGTTGAGATTCAGGGCCCAGTTGTTACATGGACAACCCAAAGATTTAAGTTTCTTGGACATACAGCTACCAACTCTAGTACTAACTATAGGTTAAAATAGAAGGGGCAGAAGAGCCATGTGTAGGGAAACCACACCTAAGTCTAACTCTGTCATACTGGGGAGCATAATTTTCAAAGTAGGGTCCACTGGCAGGCCACCAAACTCCTGAGCTCTCTGCCCTGCCTATAGTGTCTAGATGACTCCAGAGCCCTCAGTAGCCCCACTATTTAAGACAATATTTACTATGGCAGTCAGTGGGATCCTGCTGAGATGTGCATAATCATAATCTCTGAAATGACCTCCCGACTAACTTTGAAGTCTCTTAGCCATATAAACTCATTTGTCTTTATCTTTTCTCCTTTGGGTAAAGGTCTTTCTCCAGTTGCCTTGCTAGTTAGTGCTTGGTAGTAATCCTTTGGAGTCAAGGAGGTTCATCCCCAGAGTCATGTCCCATGCCAGGGGGAAGGTAATTTATTTATGTGCTGAGTATTGGCTTAGAGAGAGGCTACATTTGAGCAACAAAGAGGCTCTCAGGAGGTAATTCTTAGACACCCTATAATGCCAGGAAAAGTTTCAATTTCAAAAGTAAAAGCTTATAAGTACAGTCATCAATATCAAGGGCCCATCTATAGTTCTTCCTCCTTCATTGGTTACTGCTCTTGTACTCGAGTGAATCTTGCTGTCCCATTAGAGAATGTGGTTGAGCTCCCCAGGATGGGAATCAGATAATCTTCCAGTTATAGAGTGAATTTCCACCCACCATGACTATGCCTCATGGAAACTTAAACACATTTATATGCCTTATAGGTATGCCCCAGGTGAACTTCCTCCCATTTATCCCCATCACTGACACCCCTCACCAATGGTTCTCCCCTGCCACAGTGTAACCCTTCTGTGATCCAAAACTTCAAAAATGAAGCTAAGAAAATAACCAAATACAACTGACTAGAAAATGAAACAATAATGATAGTTTTAAAAATAACAAATAGAATACAAAAACTTTTTTAAAATTTTGGAATAATAAAAAAATAATTAAAATATAAAATAAAATAAATTTTGACATTATTTCTTTCATCACTGTAAGATCTGTTATCTTGTATGTACAGTGAAATTTTCTTGGGTTATTTCCCCCCAGTGTCTTTTTTTTTTTTTTCATCTTGTCTTCAAAGAAGCTTTAGGTTACAGAAAAGTCATGTACAGAATATAGGGGATTCCCATATACCCAACATCCTCCCCTTTTTGTCCTTTCCCTTTTAATAACATTTTCCAAGTGGATGATACATTTGCTACAATAGATATATAAATATTGAAACACTGCAATAATATGTTTTAAAGTCAGCAGGTGAGAGTCCTCCAAATTCGTTTTGACTTTCCAAGGATTTTCAGGGATACTTAACCTAACATATAAAATGGATAATTGACTATTCAAACTCTACAAAGAAGGATCTTGGAATTTTTAATCAGGATTGCATTAAATCTATAGATCAGTTTGGGTAGAATTGAAATCTCAATGATATTTAGTCTTCCAATCCATGAACACAGAATATCCTCCCATTTATTTAGACTATTGGTCTATTTTAGCACTGTTTTATAATTTGCTGGATACAGAATCTTTATGTAATTTTTTAAGTTTATTCCGAAATATTCAATTTTTTAAGTCACTGTAGTAAATGTCATTTCTTTCTGAATTCCATGTCAGAATGCTCATTGATAGTGAATGTATGGAAACATTATTAATTTTTGCATATTAATCTTGTATTCTGCCATTTTGCTAAATTTATCTATAAGGTCTCATAGTTTTACAGTGGATTTTTCAGATTTTCTAAGTTTAGCATCATGTGATCAGTGAGTAGCAAAATTTTACTTCTTCCTTTCTTAATTGGGTACCTTTTATGTCTTTTTCTTGACTTATTTTTCTAACTAGAACTTCTAGAACCATAGTGAGTAACAACGGAGAGAGTGGCATCCTTGTCTTGTTCCCTATCTCAGTGGGAAAGCGTTCATTCTTTCTTCATTGAATACTATGTTAGTTGTGGGGTTTTAATATATGCATTTTATCATATTAGGAAAGTTTCATTATATTCCTATCTACCAGAGTATTTTTTATCACGGATGTTGTATTTTTTCAAATACCTTTTCTGCATATATGGAAACGATCATGTGGTTTTTCTTCAATTTATTAATTTGGTATAAACCCCAATTGATTTCATATGTTGAACCACCCTTGCATTCCTGATATAAAGCACACTTGATTGTGCTTTGTAATTACTTAAATGTGTGTTTGGATTTGGTTACCAAAGATTTTTTTGATGATCTTGACATCAAATTTTCATTTAAAAATTGGTTCATAATTTTCTTTTTTTTTTTGAAATATCTTTATTTGGCTTTGGTATTAGGGTGATGTTATGTTCATAGAATGAGTTGGTAGCATCCATTTCTGTTCTTTTTTTTTTTTTCAAAAATTTTTAGCAAGATATTATTACATATTCTTTAAATGATTGGTGAAATTAACCTGTGAAGCCATCTGCTCCTGGACTTTTCATTTTGGGGAAGTATTTGATGACTGTTTCAATTTCTTTACTTGTGATTGATTTGTTAAGGTCTTCAATTTCTTCTAGTGTCACTGTGGTTTTTCAGTGTTTCCAAAAAGTTGGCTACTTTATCAATGTTGTCTAGTTTGTTGGCATGTATATATATTTGTATTCTCTTATTGCCTTTTTTTTCCCCTGCTGGGTCAGTGATAATGTCCCCCTTCTCATTTCTGGTTTTATTTCTTTGCATCTTCTTTCTCTTTTCTTTATTAATCTAGCTAAGTGTTTATCAATTCTGTTGATCTTCTCAAAGAACCAACTTTTAGTTCTGTTGATTTTTTCTCTATTGTTTTTTATTCCCCATTTCATTTATTTCTGCTCTAATCTTTATTCTTTCTTTCGTTCTGTTGCTTTGAGATTGGTTTGCTGTTCTTTGATTTTGGCTTTTTCTTCTTTTGCAATATTTCTGCTGTAAATTTCCCTAACAGCTCTGCCTTTGTTGTATTCTATAAGTTTTGATATCTTTTCTTCTCATTTATGCATTTCTCTTGCAATGTTCTTTGACCCACTGATTATTTGAATGTATTGTATAATCTCCATATATTTGTAATTTTTTCTTTCTGTTATTAATTCCCAACCTTATTTTATTATGATCAGAGAATGTTATTTGTATAATTTCAATGTTTTTAAATTTCTTAAATTCTGTTTTATGTTCCAGTATATATTCTATCCTAGAGGATGATCCATGAGCATGTGAGAAAAATGCATATCCTGCTGTTTTGGTTTATAATGCTCTATAAATGTCCTTTAGGTCTTGTTCATTTATTATAATTCAAGAACTCTGTGTCTTTCTTTAGCATCTGTCCATTTGGTCTATCTAACACTGAGAGTGAAGTCTCCAACCATTATTGTAGAGAGATCTATTCATTCAGTTTCACCAGTGTGTGTCTCATGTATTTTGGGTCATGCATGTATGTTAAATGCACAAATATTTATTATTGTTATTTTTTCTTGATGAATTATCCCTTTTATTAATATGTTAATGCACTTCATCTCATAAGTTTTGCATTTAAAATTTATTTTATCTGATATATTAGTATCATTACTCTCAATTTTTTTTAATTGCAATTTGTTTTGAATATCTTTTTCCAACATTTCACTTTCAGACTGATTGTGTCCTTGCACCTAAGCTGAATCTTTTTTGGACAACGGATAGATGGCTCATGGTTTTGTTGTTGTTGTTGTTTGTTTGTTTTTTATCCATTCTCTATTTCTATGCCTTTTAATTGGCAGTTCAATCCACTAACTTTCACTGTCACTACTTTAATTGCCGTATTTACTTCATCCATTTTATCCTTTGACTTTCTGTTGTCATATCTTGCCATTGTCTATCTTTTAAGCCTTTCAGTTTCTCTTACTTACGTTCTTCATTTCTGCACTCTTTTCAAGATCTCTTGCCCTTGTCTTATCTTTCTGACTTTAATACACCTTTTAATATTTCTTGTAGATCTGGTCTCTTGGTATCATACTCTCAGTTTTTGTTTCTTTGCAAAGACTTTAAACTCACCTTCATTTCTGAAGGATAGTTTTGCTGGATAAAGAATTCTTGGCTGGAAGTTTTTCTCTTTCAGTATATCATACCACTGCCTCTTGCCTCCATGGTTTCTGGTGGGAGATTGGCATTTTGCCTTACTGAGACTCCCTTGCAAATAATACATTGCTTTTCCCTCGCTGCTCTTAAAACCCTCTCTTTATCTTCGGAATTTGATATCCTGAATAGTAGCTGTCTTGGATTAGGTATATTCTGATTTATTCTGATTTGGGCATTTTGTCATTATTAAATATTGACATTCATGTTATCCATATGAGTTGGAAAATTTTCAGTCAGTATTTCCTCAACTATTCTTTCTACCCTTTTTCTATTCTCTTCTCCTTCTGGGATACTCATAATGCATATAGTTTTGCAATGAATTCCCTGAGATACAGTTCAATTTTACATTCTTTTCTCTGTCTGTTCTCCTATCTTTTCAAGTTCAAATGTTTTGTCTTCTAATTCACTTGTTCATTCTTCTGCCAATTCAAATATGCTGCATGAGCTTCTAACATATTTTTAATGTCATCCATTATGTCTTTCATTCCATAAGTTGTGTTACTTTTTTTCAAATTGTTCTTTGCCATCTTAATATCCTTTATCTCTTTAGTCATGTTTTCCTTCATCTCCTTAAAGTGATTAAGTAAGTTTGTGTGAACATAATTGATTAGTCATCTTAAATCCCATATTTCATTCAGATTCTTGGTTTGTTCCTTTGGCTAAGCCATATCTTCCTGTTTCTTAGCATGCTTGATATTTTTAGTTGATATCTAGGTCTCTGACTATATTGGTGGTTATGCTCTGTTGAGCGATTTCTATCTTTTGCCTAGTGGTTTTATTTCACGGCCCTATTTTGATTTTTAGTTTAAATTTTTTCTAAAACTTAAAGATTACCCTGTTTAATTAATCAATACTGGAGCAGGGAGCCACTAATGGGGATTGATCAGATCTCTCATTCCTGGGAAAGAAATGGAAGAGAAAAGCCTGCCTACTTTCACTTTCCCAACTGGTCAGCAGATGACTTTTCATGGCAAATGCTTCCATGGAGATGAATCCTTCAATTTCTACTAGCTCTTCTGAATCAAATTTATAGTAGTTACGCTCACCAAAGAGAAACCACACTCAGCTGCTCTCTGATGCATATTCCCTCTTTCCAGGGAGAAATCTGCTCAGCCGCAGATTTTACCAAGGCTGTTTGCCTTGGGGATGGGGAATGGTCAGTGTTCCCTACTGTGGAGGCATCAACTGTGGTTTTCCCTTTGGCCTCTCGATCTCTCCATCCCTAGTCCTTTCACTTTCCTGGTCTGCACATTCACAAAGTGGCTCCTTTGGATGATTTCTATTCCTTTTCCCCTATTTTGTAATTGATTTGTACCCTTCCCGAGCTGCTCCAAAATCTTAGATCTTACTTAATGGATATTACTTGAAAACCTGAAAATGCTTTAGAAATTTTAGAAGAATTTAAATAGTTCATATTGACAAACTGTTCATATCTTCAACAAGTAACTATTTTACTGAAATCATCTTTCTCTCCCTTAATTTTAGATTAAAAAAATGTCTACCATTTTATATTTCTAAATTAATGTACAATCACTCATTATTTGCAGTAGTTGCATTGTATAAAGTCAACACAAACATTGAATTAGTCAATTCTGAGCGATTTCTAGGGGAAACACAGGGTCATCAAACATCAACACAAGGTCATAACCTTGTTTTATGCATGCTTCTGTTTAAAAATACCTTATTTAATATAAATATTTGAGTCACTAGCATTGAATTAACAGCTGACAACACTATAATTCATGTGTGAATGAAACTTATCTAATGCAATTATTTTCTCCAAAAGGCACATCACAGCCTTTTGTCCTTAAGAACACTAGACAGCACTTTAGCACTTCCCTTAGGGACCATTTTAAAAAGTTAAATCATCAACAAAAAATTTAAAAAATATGCAAAATTTGACATTCAATACATCTTGAAAAGGACACTTATTTATAGTAGGAAAACTCAAACAAAAAGGCAGAGCATCCATCACCTCATTTGATATCAGCTGAGAACATGCATATCTGGCAATTTTAATTTTATTCCACTTTGAGTTATTCTGCAAATGACTGCAAAAGGGCTATAAATATTCATTTTTTTGCATTAAAATAAATTTAAGAGAATAGACAAATTTGCAAATATGGAATCCACAATTAACGAGAATCAACTGAATATCCTTTTATAATCCAATTAATGTTCCTTTATTTAAAGGGTTGCATTATAATATTTAATTCAAAATCAATAAGTAAATATTTAGTTTCTTTTTTTAGAGAAATTTTAGGAAGATAGAAACAGGAATTTCTCAGAAAAGTTTACTGCTGTGAAATTTCCATATGCCAGTCCCCTCCCCTTCTAATTCCCCTTAGGTAAAGCCATGCGATCTCTTCTGGCTAATGGTCACTATGAAGAAGTATGTAATTTCCAGATCAAAACATTTAAGACCCTGGTGCATGACTCTCCAGCTTTCCCAAACCTCCTGTTTTGAAGAATCCTGAAATTATATGTTGATAAAATAGAGATTTATTGAGATACTCTCAAAATAAGCAAGATACAAAATTTTGTGATATTAAACTATGCAGTTTTCAGAATTTATTTATTACTTATGCATAATCTAGTTAACAATACCACAAGAATCATTATTCAAGTTTTTTATAGACTGTATCATTTTATACCTTTTTCTGCATCTTTTTATAACAAATTACTTGATATTATATTACTTTCAACTTACAGTTTCTATAGTCTTCTATTATTTGTTTGTCTCTGCTTGAATTACTTCAGAATATATTTATGGAGTAACTATGATCAGGCCCTATAAAATAACTTAAGATGCGTTATGACAAAACATTTAGAAAACCCAAAGGGAAACCTACTTAACTTTTCTAGTAATAGAAAATAGCTAGAAATAGCTCCAAAGAATGCATAACATTTGAGTCTTGTTTTAAAGATGGACAGGCATTTCTCAACAGCACAACATAGCTAAGAGCATGCCTGGCAGGAATACAAGAAAACTTGCAGATATACAGAACTACAAAGTAATTGTTGAAATTAAGGAACCAAACTGACATTCTATGGGTAATGGGATGTATATTTCAATTAACTTTGTCTTGAAATCATAATCTTTGTTGATCTCGATGTTCTTTATCTAACAAAGGATAAAATATGAGAAGAAGCCACAGTTCATATTTGATTCATTAGTTTACTTCTGATTTCATATTTCCTTCTCTATCAAGTATTAAAAAAAAATCTTTGCCTCATGGGGTAAACCAAAACTTCATTTCTTTTGTATATAATTCCTTGGTAACTTACCTAAAGGGGGTTGCTATAGTCCTTGTTTCGTATTTACAACTAGTTAGAGCAAGTCTAGGAAGCATCACAAGAAATTCTGTGTTCTTTTATTGGGCAAATTAAATGCTTTACAAAGTGGCTAGATGGCTGTCACAGTTTTGAGTTTCATGGATTATTGATGTATCTTGAGGTGAAAGGATTCTTCCCAAAATAAGGTGCCCTAAGTAGCAGAAGTCTGGTAAAAATCTTATTCAAGTGGGGGCATTAGGTAAAAACTAATGACTACTACTATCTTTTTTGTTTTTGTTCTGCACCTATTATAATTTTAATTGAACATTTTTCTTTATACACCATTACATATCATAATATATAAAGTGCTCCCATCCTTTTACCTACTATATATTATGTCATTTATTGGCATATTACAATATATTTAACAATTAACCTATCAATGCTGGATGATGTACAATCTGTGATATTAAAAAAAATGTTCCAAAGAATAATTTGTACAATATCATTTTAAACTACTACTGCCTTTTCTACTCCTTATTTTTAACCCATATATGTTGCCTGTGAAGGAAACGACCCATTTTTTGCTTGATCAGCACAAATACAGCACACTCACAAGTTACTGTCTTTAGGCTATAAAACATCTGGATATTTAATAGGTCATTTAAAAGGTATGTAAGACCATGTATTTCTTTATAAAAAGGCATACATTAAAACAAGTGAGGAATTCCATCCATTTTAGACCACAGACATGCTTACATTGTTATAGAATGACTTCCCTGGATGGAAGCAATATTGTCAAAGGATACTGTGATGGAAAACAAGTCATCAGTAAACCTATATGTGATGTTACTGATGTAAACATGGTTAAACCATATTTGGAATAAAAAATTATTTCAGTAATAAAAAACACTGCTGTTGTCATGAAGAAAGGGGGTCCAATATATTGGATTGCCAGCAAGTTGTTGGTTATCCATACAAGATGGGGTAATGAATCTAGTGCTCACCAATCCTAAGTGTCTTCATCTGTTCCTCCTGTCAGGTTTTGTTATAAGTTCTAGTCAGCATTTTTGGTTAACATCACAAACTTTTAACACCTTAATTATCCTTGGTCAAATGGCCATAGGAGAGAGCTTGTTGCTCTGTAGCCTGTAGCAGGTAGAAAGTTTTCTCTTATTCTTTTCCTCCCTATTGGAAGTGATGCATTTTGCCTTTAAAAAATGTACAATATACCACCAAGTATTTAAATCAATTTGCTTTTCAATTTGGAAATTGTACTCTGACATTCTGCAAATGGAGAATCCTAAGAAACATCATTATGTGGTAGCTCATGGAAAATTTGCAAGATTTATCTTTCATCATTCTCCATCAAACATATGTCTTTTCAAGAATTCTAGAGTGTGTGTACCATATATAGCAATATAATAAACACAGGTTTTGTCCTTTAGGCTACTGAGATTACCTAGGTCACAGTTGGCAAAATTGTAACAGAAAGCAGGGAGATTATACAGCCATGAGGTAACAAAGGGAAAAATATTATAGAATTTGCCAGTTGAAAGCAAACTACTTTTGGTGGTGCAGAACAAATATAATTTCCCACATTAACAGTTGCATAATAAGCATCCAGGTTTATGTTGATTTTCTCCAGTAAGTATTCTATACTATAAAAACAGCTGCAATAGGATTCATCATATGTTTTAAATTTATGATATTCCATTGTCATTCTTGAGAATCCATGAATATTCTTCACAGACTAAACAAACAAGTTGAAGGAGGTTATGTAAGGCATCAGCAATCCTCTCTCTCCCAGGAATTATTGCCTTTAAATTGCTACATGCATAGGAAATGCACTTCCAGGGCTTCTGCTGGGCCATTTTATAATTCTAATTCTCATTCTAGGGAGCAATTAGGAAAAACAAGCATATGCCAATTGGGAAAATAACCACAGAATATATTGCCTGAGGCTGGATTCTAGCATCCATTGGGAAACCTGAATAATGATGCTCATCTGTCAAAACTCCCTTTTCACCTATGTGATGCTTCCATTCTGACTGTGACATAGACTGGTACTTTCTGATTGCGGGCGGTTTCGGGCCTCCGGGAGGGCCGGCGAGGCTGGCCGGGCGGGCTCTCCGGATGGGGCCCCGCGCGGGCGAAGGAGGAGGAGCGGGCACGAAGCCTCAAGGCCCCTTCTCGCCGCTCAGGTTTGGTGGGGACGCGCGAGGCAATGAAGAAACGCCAGGGAGAGGAGGACTATGCGCAGGTCTGATTATTGAGGAAGTGCTTGCAAATATAAGTCTGGGGGAGCAGAGGCGGGGCTGGCCTGGGGCGAGTGTGGATTGGTGGGAATGGACTTTATGCCCTAATATGGCTGGGAGATGTAGCTATCCAGGCCAGTGGGCGGAGACGGGGCAGAGGGGGCGCCGGCAAGGGGCAGGCCGGGGGCTGGCAGCCTGTGACTGCCAGGCACGCCTGCGCCCTGCCGGGAGGGGTGTGGCAAGCGGTGATTATGTCTGCACTTGCGTGTTGAGGGAGGGGGGAAGAGGCGCGGGGGTTCCTCTATGGCGGCGGCCTCTCGCGGAGGCCCCTGGGTGGGGGGGGTAGAGAGAGAGGCGCAGGCAGCGGCCGGATCATGGCGGGGGAGCGAGGGGAGGGCGGGAAAGCGCCGGGTTTCCCCTCTCGCCAGAGGGCCGTACCCCCGTGCCTGCCGCCCAGGCTGGCCCACGCCGGCGCCTGGCGTGTGCCGAGCCCTGCCACTGCCGTGAGCCACACCTCGGCCTGACGTCTCTCCTCACTGATCAAGAAAATGGATTAATTAATAAAAAATATCGTACACCCATTTAGACGATAGAGAGCTAAAATGTGCTGGGCACTTGAAGAATCTATGTATTAAATTTTTTACTTTCTGTCAAGGCTAAACACATCATTCTTGAACAAGAATTTACATGGCCACAAAAAGATAACTAAATCCCTAAGTAATAACAGTTTCTTAAAATATCTAGTAGCTAGATTCAATAGGTTTGTTAAAAGGTTTTAAAGCAGGAGAGAAATAAATGAGTTAGGCGTGCTAGTCAAAAGAATTTATTTACTTGTCTATTGTTTACCTAACTTCTTGTTTCATTTAGCTGGTACAAATTCTTAACATTGATTGTAGGTATATATCACTGCATTAAATAAGATATAGCCAGGTAAACTTTTACTTATCTTTTTGGAAGTAAATAGAAAACTTTGTTTGAGACAGTGGGGGAAGTTGACAAGTCATTCACTAAGTAAGAAACCATAAATATTTCTTATTAGGATAAAATAAAACCTTATATATCACCAATAAAGGAAATTCATTTTTAAAGCCTACATCCTAAGGTAGTATGAAGATAATGTGAAGAAGGATATGTCTATAAACAAGATTAGAGCATGCCCAGTGCTACTTATAGTTCTTAAACACTAAATCCCAGGCTAAAATTTTCACGTTTCCAAAAAGAAAATTACATGCTATTCTTTTATGTATTAATCTAATCAAGGATTAATTTCTGCCTAAAATATTCCCTTTTTTTTAAAATGAAATAGAGCAGATGTTACATTCTTTCACAGAAAATCATCGGTATTCCTGGCTGAATTGAATGCATATTTCTCTTAGAAGTTGTGGATCTCCTTTTGGCATTCTCTGTATAGTAATACTTTACTTTATTAAATTGTTAGTAATATCTATAGCTTAAAACTATAATTAAGCTGTTATTTTTTAACTGCTTGTTATATTTCACATGATATTAATAATCAGTTGTGCTTCTTAAAAATCATGCTATGGTTTTTATACTACATGACTTTGGGATATTATATAGTGTACTTTTCAACATAGTAAAACAATTCCTCTTAGTGTCATTTAACATAATTTTAAATGAACCCACTATCAACTGTTCTCCACATACTGCTATAATACAAAGTTTCTTTGGATAGTATTTTTACCTTTTAAGTATGATGTGGGCTATGGGTGGGAGGCTCTTTGTCTCTTCAGGGATAACCTAAGCTGTCTGACTTGTGGGTATGAGACTGTAAGAGGCTGCAGTCCTGCCCTTGGAGACCGTGGAAATGACTCCAGTCCCAGGAAACAGTTTAACAATGCAAAGTCTATAAACTTTAAATATTCAGGGAAAATACTAACCAAATGTGCTAAA
The DNA here is from genome assembly GCF_030445035.2 of Dasypus novemcinctus. Taxonomy (NCBI): domain Eukaryota; kingdom Metazoa; phylum Chordata; class Mammalia; order Cingulata; family Dasypodidae; genus Dasypus; species Dasypus novemcinctus. The sequence continues at coordinate 137,006,880 of NC_080676.1, forward strand.
AGCTTATCTAGAATATATGAAATCCATGCTATAAGCTTACCTAGGATGTGGAAGATATATACTAAATCAAGCCTATTGAGAACTGAAACAAAAGGACCATTTGGCCTTTCCTCTCCATATAAAAGGGATTCAAAAATCTTGTTCGGGGCTCAAGATTGAAACAGAAAGCTCCTGAGTCTGGCTGGCCAACAAGAAACCATTTTTCCTTCTCAAAATCATCCTGAGTCCTGGCCTTTCTATACACAAATAATTGAACCTAGTATCAAGTTCTATAACATTTTGGGGGGGGGCTTTCCTGGGATTGCAAACTAAGGCCAGAGACAGTAGCATTTTATTGCCCCTTCCAAATCCCCGAGGAAGCTGGAAGGACTCGGGTGAACCCCAAATCTGGGCGTCCCTGGATTAAGTTTAATCCAGAAAAGATGTGGGCTCCACCAGAATCTTCCCGACAAAAATTGAGGGCAATGGAAGGTCTGAAGAGAAAGATTCTGGGAACGAAAACCAACCCCAAACATGGAAGAAGATAAGACTCCCCGGGTGAGGGGTGAGGACAGTCTGGAAAGCCCTAACTTTAATTGCTAGAAGGATGAGACTGATCACCTCCCGAGAGAACCCTAGTAGCCCCAGAAAATTGGGGGGAAGCTGTTTTCTCTAGGTCTGGAAAAAGGAGAAAAACTGGGAAAAGCCTGGTTATTTGGGTTTGTCTAACTGCATGATAGAATCTGGTACTTGTCTTATATCCACTGAAGGAGTGGAGGCTTGATTATAATAGGAAGGGTTGTTTATAGGTTCGAGTCCTAACGTCCTGGAAATTGGTCTGGATTTTTAAAAACTTGGTTACAGGAAAATGAATCGGCTTTTCTAGTGAAGCTTGGTCTAGGTGTAGAGTTAAACAGTGAAAAAGGTCTAGCTGGAATCTTTTGTTATGGTGCTGAATTGTGAATGAATTCGCTTTGTACCAGATGTTAATATTAAGTGTTCTCTCTAAGGTTTGTGATGGCTGTGGGGGCAGCCATGCTGAAAAAATATGGAGAGTGAACTTGTGGGTCAGATTAGTGACCTTTGTGCTTCTGTCTGTGTCAGCTCAATGCTGGTATTGGAGTTGAGGGGTTATGTAAAGTGGTGGAATTTAGTTGAGCTGGAATCCTCCCTTGCCATCCACTAGGGGGTGAATTGATTATGGGGCAAAACTGTGGAGTCTGGATGTTTGCGCATGCTCTGCTGTCTTGTCTCTGGTCCACCCTTTGCCAGGGAGGCCGTCTGTGTCCATGCCACACACCCGAGTTTGTTGGGGCTGCCCTTTTAGGATGGCTGGGTCCCCAGGAGGGGTACAGAATTTGAGTAGTTTCTATTTGCACATTTTGGCAGAAAGATGGAAAGGGGGGAGCGGCTTGCCCCTTTCCAGTGAGTCTACACCTTCTATTCATAAGCTGCATTCCTGTTTGATTGTTTTGCTTCCGACTGCCTGGAAGGGAGGGAGGGGAAGGGGATGAAAAGCAGAATCAAAATAAATGCAGTACAATTCCCTCCCTAGGGTGTCAAGGCTGAAATACATTTGCATTCTGCCCAGGTTCTTTGCTTTTACAATCTCTCTCTCTGTAAGACTGTAGAAATACTTTGGAATGTTTTAGAAATGTAAAATTGTCTCAAGAAAGGAGGCTGTCTGAAGAAAGGAGACTATGGCTTGGAACAATAAACCTCTAATCACTTGATAGCCTTTTCAGTGGTCTGGCTGGGAACTTCAGGGTTGTGAGACTATGGAGGGAAAAGAATGAAATGCCACTTTGAAATCTCTGTTTGGCTTTTGTCAGTTGCTGGAGCCTAAGAATTCATTGTAAAAAGGTAAAAAAGTAGTTTAAAATGAATCTTTAAATGCCAATACTCTCTTGCTGGTAAATTAAATGCATAACTTGCAGATGAGAATTTGTTTCATTGCTAGGAAGAGGCAGAACTTCACAGAATTGTTACTAATAAAATACTTGTAGCTTAATTAATAAAAGTATCCAATTCACCTTAAGGTTAAAACTTAAAAACTGTAACTAAGAGTTAAGATCATTTATAGATGCATTTGTATTATAAAACAGCAGAAAATTATAACAAACTACAACTGAGTGAATTTAGCCTGAAACTATTAATGTAAGTATAAATTCTAAACTAACCTTTCCTTCGCTTATGGTTACTTCAAGCCTAACCTCACCCCTTGCCTTTGCCTATGGTTATTTCATAATAGCTCTGCCCCTACAGTCCAGAGAAGAGCTGGGACATCCCTGTCTCCTGTCCTGATATTAGTGACCCTGCTTTCTCTCATGAATCCAAGTGTAAACTAAATTGCTGCCTGGTGGAATTCTTAGCCCCTAGGACTAAATGACCACTGGAGTTTTATTACCTCCAAGGCCTGGGGGGAATAAAGGAAGTTTCCTGCTTTAACTGTCAGTGTTCCTAAGAGTAGCAATTCATGAGAGAAACCAGTCTGTCTCCCTGAGGCTTCAAATAGCCTCAGTAAATATACATAGAATTAATCTTGTTGCTTATTCAAAATTCTGCTAAATTCAAGGTAAAATATAAAGTTCTGAAACAAAAGAGAATTGTGTTAAAACATTGGGAACATTTTAGTTACAAGCCATTAGTAAACAAAAAACAAATTCTTGTGCAAAACTGCACAATCATAGTGTAGATTAAGAAAGTTTCAGGAGTCTTTGAAATGTTTTGTAGTCACGCTTATTTTGTAAAAAATGGAAGTTTTAAGTAACTAAAGTTATGTTTTTGTGTCAAACTATTCATGCCTGCCTATTTTCTCAAATTGTTGGGGTTAAATACACAGTTATATAAGTAATATATATTTCTAAAACCCAAATTAAACTAAATAGTATATAAAATAATGCAAATTATAAGTAACATCAATGAGTTGTGTTTCTGTGTCTAACTCTATTTGTGCCTGCCTACTTGCTCAGTGTATATCTTCATACATTGGGATAATAATATCAAATGAACAAAAGAAAATTCTTAAAAGAGCTCTATTCAAATTGTTAAAAAATAAATATGAATAAATATTCTTGAAGCCCAAATTAGACTACGCAGGATGGAAAAGTCACATAAAAATCTGATTATAGGAACTATTGGGAAAGAGCCTCCTCTTTGCAGGAGCTTTGAGGGCAAGACTAGGTGTGGCATATTAAACCTATCTACTAGGCTGGGCAATTAAGAATCAATTTGCCCTGTAATTTCCCAGTTTAAACCTTTTGACAGCCATAAAATAAGGGTAATTAGTAGCTCTGTTGACAAATTTCAGTAAGTAAAAAAGAGTCCATAAAAACTATGGAGAAATCTTTCCTGGGTTATGAGTAAACAAATTAGGTAATTGTGTAATGTGTTTTCAAACCTGGTAGTCAGTATGCTTTTAAAAATTATTCATTTTCATAACTTAAATAAAGAAAAGAAATTTTGCTTCCTGTAAAGAAAAAAGAGAACATTCCTTGCATAAATAATGGTTTCAATTTTATTTAACTTGAGTGTAATCTCCCATAGTTTATAAATTACTCATTAACTAAACTAACATTATATGTACAAAATCTTTAGAGTAATAAAAATTTTAAGTTTACATTAATGAAATTAAGCCAAAAAAGAAAGATTGTAGATATGCTCTCTTAAATAAATAAAGTAAATTTCTTTGGTTAGTAATTATAATTTAATAAGTTTATTGAAATATAAGGTAACTAGTCAATGTGGTTGTAGTCAATTATAAAGAGTTTGTAAGACATCTTCCAAACTGAAAATATTTAAATAGTTCTAGTTCTAGAAGTTATTGTTAACTAAAAACTTGGATTGGTATTGGTGGCAAAGAATAACTTCGTGATAATAAAACCTGTCTGAAGGCCACTGCAAGGTGCATATTTAAATAAATCATAATAAAAATTTATCTTGATTCTATTGGGAATCTTCTGTTTTCAAATTAACAAGGAAATATAGTTTTTCCCCTCTATTACTAAAGTAAAATGCCTACTATTATCTTAATGGTAGAATTGTATAAGTAAACAGTAATTTGATATATGATGTGTTGCATTAAATTGTTTAAAATATATATAAAAGCAAGGAACAAACTTTAACATTGTCAAACTCTTTTGTGCATTCAAACCAGGCCTTGAATACATTACAGGTTGCCTCTCCATGTGAGTTATTGGCTAGGCTGGTCACTGACGCCTCAATTACAAATATTTGCTATATCAGCCTCTGGTTCTGCTCCTAAAGTCGACAGAAACTATGTTGCAGTTTCAAGCTCCTGCAGCAGCCAAGGATGTCTCGGTACAGCCAAGGGTACAATGGATATCACTATGGAACAGTGCCAGTCAGCACTATGCACCAGGCTGGTAGAATACTGGAAATTCTCTCTAAGCTCAACAATGCTGCGACTTGCTCACTGCATGAAGAACATGCTAAGTGGAGCCATGATACCAGGATACTGTAAGTAAAATTTAAACACAATTAGCATTATGGCCTTCTCAAAATCATTCCTGAGTCCTGGCCTTTGTATACGCAAATAATTGAACCTAGTATCAAATTCTATAGCAACTATATAAGCCCTTGCTCTATTGTCCTAAACAGTATTATTGGTTTATTGAAATGATCAAGTTTAGACTAAACTGCTCTCCAAAGTCATTATGACTTAGCTCCATAATTCTTTTGAGTAATCAGAGTCTTACAGAAATGGGCTCCCTGGGTAAAACTTCACTGGACCTTTGATAAACTGTTGATGACATGCACCTATTCTTTTGAAAATGTTATTATTGCTTTCAAGCTTCTTGGATACTGTTTGCTCTAAATAGAACACAGTAGTTGCACATCTTACTGCAGTATGTATTATGTAGCACTTGAATGGAATGGGGTAAAAATAAGCATAGGGTAAGTCTTCATGTGCTTAGGAGTTTAAGACATAAATGACTTCCCCTGTCTTTGCACTTTAGGTCTCAGATTACACCTTGTAATTAAAACATTGCCCCTTTATTGACTTTACTCCCTGATCTTTACTCAGACTTTCATATTTTCTCTAGAAAAATGGACCAAATTTATACAAAGATTCCTGAGTGTGTCTCAGTGTAATATCCACTGCTTCTCACAGTGCATGTCAACTATGCATTCTACATGCTGAACATGTTCAAAGAGCAAACTCATTTCCCTAACTTTGAATATTACCAGAATTAGTACAGCTGCTAATAAGAATGGAAGAAGCTAAAGCTCTGAGAATTTGAAGAAAATTTCTATTTTCAAATATTTAATTTTGAAATATTGAGGTTTAATTGTAAACTATGTTATTGAGTTTTGTTTTGTTCTTTAACATTGAAAATAGAACTTTCTACTCTGTGCAAAGTGTGACATAGATTACCGTGGAAATATTTTTAAAATGTGGATATTAAATTAGCATATAAAATCATGGAAATACAAAGAAAATATTACCTAAACTAGGTCAAGGGCATTTCTGATAGCCTTTCTAGCCAATGTATAAGCAATTTCATAATGAAAATAAATTGGGGCTATAATGACAGAAACAGTCCTATAACAATTATGGTGCTTTTTTAAAAAATGGAAGTCTAACTTTCAAAACATTTTGAAAACAAATCACATGTACCCTACAATAGAACTGCAGTTTGAAAGTCTATATATATTTTAAACTCCGTGTTATTACTAGTGAAGCCAGAGAGAAACACATTGTCATAATTCCCCAAATCCTCAAAATACTCCATTTTTCTATTTTGAATAAAATAATCACCATTATATTTAAGGGGATTTCTTATAAATAAAATATTGTGTGCAAGACTTGGTCTGTTTCTATTCTTTGTTTAACATCTTATTCCATTGTGTGGCATGCTTAATAAATCTTGAAATTTTCAAATGAATATAGCATTGTGTATGAAATTTAAAAAGCAATAACAAAAAATAAAGGTAAGTGTGAAGTTTTCTCCCAAACCTATCTTCTCACACATGGCAGAGAAGTGGCTCACCTCATTCCAGTGATTTTTTTTTCTGATTGCTGTCTTTGTAAAGTTTGGGTTATCGCAGGTCGATTTTGTACTCTTCGAATATTGTCCCATAGTGGTAAGAACAATATATATTTTTTTGTTTTACTTTGTGCGTGTACTTTATCAGTTTTAAAATTTATTTGTTTATATTCAAGACTACCTTTCTTTCAGAGTTCTGAACTCCAGTTTCTGTCTCCTCAGCAGCATCTGAGTTCTGTAAGTTCTGCTTTATGTTTTATTTTGTTTTATTCCACTTTTAACTTGGCTGTTTATCTCATGCCCTGTAAAACTTATCAGCAAATTTCTCACTGGGAAATCCAAATACCCGATTCACTTCTCTGCTTCTCTTCCTTCTATCCAAATTTTTGGATCTTTATGTACTAGCTGCCTAGACAGCCTGAAGCACCAATTTTTGTTTCCATGAGACTATCTCAATTCCTGCGGTTTTCTCTGCATATTAGCAGCTGGTTCTTCCATGGCTGGTAAGACAAGAATTGGCAGATTCGCCAAGAGGAAAAACTGCATGCAGAAGCTGAGTTAAGTTTAATGAGTTTTTGTTCTCTCTTGGATCTTAATTCCTAATACAGTGTAAGCACGTTGCTAGGATCCATCCTAGGTCCTTGAAAGATTCCCTTGTAACCAAGGTGCTGTAAAGTTTTAAATTCATTAGCTTCACAATAAAAACAGTTGTGATTACAATGAAGAGTTTAATAAATATCCTAGTGTTTTCTATATATTAGTAGTTTCCATCAGGTGCTCTGGGGTAAAGGAGAGTGACCCAAATTCAGACTTTGATAAGAGTGATTTCTCAAAGTGATTATATTTAATTTACGTGTTAAATAATTAGCATGTAAATAAAACGATTTAAGGAGTGGGTTTGATCTGAGGGAGGCAGCTGTCTGTGTAAGCCTGAAAAAAGAAGTATTACTAGTTGCTCAATAAAGCTGGAGAATAGACTATGACTAGCAAATAGATTGGGAATTATAAAGGATCACATAAGACAGTCCTAAAGAGACTTGTATAATGTGATAAAAATAGCTTTGATAGAAGTTGTATTTATTTTATTATAATCATTATCATTATTAAAAATACAATGAAAAGTTTTAAACAGGTAATACCAGTAGATTCATTGTTTTCAAAAAAGTGAGATGACATGCCAGAGGGCATGGATACCACTGTTGACTCTTATTTTCAGCTATTTGAAATAAGGTAAATCACTTAACATCTCTGAGACTTTGTTCCTCATCTATGATAATGTTTCTTTTATCTTCCCTATCAGTCTCATTTATGTTTTTGATAACTTTGTTATCATGGAATAAAATATATTAAAATACGTAAGTAAATTATATCAGTGGAAGGCATTAGAGAAATAAGTTTGGACCTATATAAGATAAATGATACTTGAGTTTCTATTGAGTAAGCTAGACTCTCATTAAAAGACATTGAATTTATGGCCAATTGTATTATATTAGATTAATGCAGAGAAACTCGATTCAAAATCACATATACTTGAGGATAATACATGGACAGCAGTTAGAAATCATAAAATATTTACTTATTTAGCAAAGTCAATGTTTAATTTCATTTACAATGCCCTGCAAGTACTCAGATGAAATAATTCCTCTTGCACATTGCAGAGAAGTTCATAGAAAAGAGTAGTTCCAATTGCCTTATTAAAATGACCATGAAACCATTCAATATCGCCAGACAAATGACAATTTGAAGAAGTGGTTAAACCTTCTCTGGACCATGTCCAGATATTATGTGACTACATCAAATAGCTTGTGTTCTGGTTTCATATCATTGATCCCTGGGAATAGTTTCAATTCACTATAGCTTTTACATTTCAAGTGACTCAGTGTTAATTTGTACTTGATTCTAATTAGTTTTGTGCTCTCTCTATATTTCTGTCTGTATCTGTCTCTAATTTATCATCGTGTTATTTCTACTGCCTTGTTTTATCAGAACTCATTATCATTTTGTCCTTAAATGTTTTATTCAGTTGATTAACTATCCAAAATGTACATTTTTGCAAATACCCCCTTTTTTAAAATCAAAGCTGCACCCCTTGGTGAAAATTATTATATATTTTCATTAAACAGTAACCAGTGTTGATGTGGGCTATGGGTGGGAGGCTCTTTGTCTCTTCAGAGATCACCTTAACCTAAGCTGTCTGTCCTGACTTGTGGGTGTGGAACGGTGAGAGGCTGCAGTCCTGCCCTTGGTGACCATGGCAATGACTCCAGTCCCAGGAAACAGTTTAACAATGCAAACTCTATAAACTTTAAATATTCAGGGAAAATGCAAACCAAATGTGCTAAAAGCTTATCTAGAATGTATGAAGTCCATGCTAAAAGCTTACCTAGGATGTGGAAGATATATGCTAATTCAAGCCTATTGAGAACTGAAACAAAAGGATCATTTGGCCATTCCTCTCTATATAAAAGGAACTTGAAAATCTTGTTCCAGGCTCGGGTTCAAAACAGAAAGCTCCCGAGTCCGACCAGCCGTCAATAAACCATTTTTCCTTCTCAAAATCATTCCTGAGTCCTGCCCTTTCTATACGCAAATAATTGAACCTCTCTCAAATTCTACAACAGTATCAATTTTGTAGAAGAGATTTTTTTTTTTTTTTTGCCATTGGTTTTTTGAAACTTAGGTCTTTGTGGATTTTAAATAAAACTATTTTATTTGATGGAGTTTATCATCTTAATTTCTATATTTAAAACAAAAACAGATCATAGATTGATTTGCCATGAAAGCTTCTCAATGGCTGGAGGATGGGTATGCTAACGGAACATATGTCTGATTTCAGAATGCTAAAGGATATACTAAATACAAAATAATTTGGAAAATCAGAAAGGGAATATATTGATAAATATTTAATATAGATATTTAAAACATAACTATTTTATGAAACAGTACTAAAATAAAGCATTAAATCTAAAATTAACCATTTTTATAAATGGATTTTATTATGAAACTTTAAAAGAAATTAAGTAGTAATAAATATTGAATCTACACATAAACAAGAAGAGAAAATAAATTATTAAGAAAATGGGGAAATGTTGTTCCCTAGCAAATCTCATTAAAAGAAATTAAAATGGCTCAGAAACTGTTTAATCTAAATAATAGTTTTTAAATTCCAATTGTACAACAATATGGTACTATCTTTAATCCCAGTCACCAAAATTTGCAACCTCTTTGAAAATGATTACCCTCAAGTTGGTTCAATTATGGTAAAACTATCATCTGAATTCAGTAGGTGGAATTTCAGATTTGCATAATCTTCCTGTAATGATATTCAGCAAAGTTTATTTTTCACTTTAAAGTCAAGAAATAATTTATGGTATTCCCATTGATGGCAATATAATTTAGCCATAGACATAGCTTTCTGAACATTACTTGACTGACATTGGAAAATTCTCAGCACATAATGTTTATTAAAAGAGTAAAATCCACAATTTAAAGAATAGAATAGTCCCAGATAATTAAGAACTTTGTGTTGTTCTCTGTCCATCCAGCCTCCATCTCTTTATTCATCCATCATCCATTTTCCTATATCTATCTTTCATCAAAAGTAAAAGAATTCACACAAAGCAGTGTTTCTTTCCAGATGGTGGTGGTAGATTCCTTTTATTGCATTTATTTTGCTCTAGGTCTATGTATTTTTATAGCTATTTTTTAATTTTAAAAGATATACTTGCAAACCCTAAAGATTTTTAAAAGTTTATACATACCCTAAAGATTTTTAAAAGGTTAAGCAGTAAAAATAAAAGCAAGAATCTTCTTCCAAATCTAAAATTTCTAAAAGCAAAATTTCAAAAATAAAAAAGTATTACCATTTATATTTAGAAAGATTGATAATTTGCCATCTAATGAAGCTGTATTAATTTACAAATGCACAGTATGTATATATATCTACCTCTTCTCACCCATGAGAACTTTCTTTTTAATCTTTTGAAGTGTTCCCTTATAATTTTTTAAATGGATGTCTTAACTTATATACAAGTTTAAGCACCTTACATATGTTATGAGTTTTTTGAATATTTTTTTCTTTATAATGAATACCACTGTCCTCTACCATTCTTGCACTGACTGCTGATTTTTTGCATATTGGATTGAAAGAACTGAATACTCAGGAACTTTTTTCCAGAATGACTTTTTTTTCCAGTTCATCACATTGAAATATACTTCTAAAACTTAGAGGAGGGAAGCACTTGGCCCAATGGATAGGGTGTCCTCTTACCACATGGGAAGTCTGCAGTTCAAACCCCAGGCCTCACTGACCCGTGTGGGGCTGGCTCATGCACAGTGCTGATGAGCACAAGGAGTGCCATGCCATGCAGAGGAGTCCCCCGCATAGGGGAGTCCCATGCACAAGGAGTGTGTCCCGTAAGGAGAGCTGCCCAGAGCGAAAGAGAATGCAGCCTGCCCAAGAATGACACTGCACACATGGAGAGCTGACACAAGATGATGCAACAAAAAGAAACACAGATTCCCAGTGCCACTGATAAGGATAGAAGTGGTCACAGAAGAACACACAGTGAATGGACACAGAGAGCAGACAACTGGGGTGGGGGGAAGGGAAGAAAAATAAATAAAAAATAATAGTAAATCTTTAAAACAAAACAAAACAAAAAATCTTAAAGGAGTTTGAGTAATTTTGCCTCTTTTTTAACAAAAATTTTCTTTAATAATAGAATATATTTTTTTAAGTTGTATAAATTTTAAAATAAAAATATGCATATAAATAATATTTTGGCTATATTGCTGAATATGATCCCCATTTGTTGTTTTTTTTAAATTATCTCTTTTTTTAAAGATACATAGATCATACAAAATGTTACATTAAAAAATATAAGAGGTTCCCATATACCCCATTCCCCACACCCCCACTCCTCCTACACCAACAACTTCTTTCATTAGTGTGGTACATACATTACATTTGATGAATACATTTTGGAGCACTGATACACAGCATCGATTATAGTTTATGTTGTTGTTTACACTCTCTCCCAGTTCATTCAGTGGGTTATGGCAGGATATATAATGTCCTACATCTGCTGCTGTGATATCACAGAATGACTCTTCTTTTCTCAATCACCAATTTTCACCTCTCTACTGAATTAATCCCATTGACATCATACATTGATATTTACCTTAAAAAATCTTTTTCAACTTCTTCTTCTATGAAATCCACATTCCCTCCAACCATCGTTTATAGTAACATTTATAATTATCAGCGCTTAATATTTCTGTGTTTGCCTTCTCATCACCTATTCTACCCATAAATCATTCTGTCTTCCATTCCCTCCAGTCAACTGACACATCTTTTCTCAATCAAACTAAGTATTATAGTAGTTTATTTATATATGTCTTACTCCCATTCCAGACATCCTTTCCCTTGAGGACCTCTCTTTCTGCCTAAACACTGAACACTTTCCCCCTTTGTATTCCTTAATATTATAATCCATTAGTTTGTTCTCTACTGAGCACCCCCCCCACACACACCCCAGAATCTCTCATGCTGCTCCACTGGATCTTCCCTCTCAGCCTAATTTCTAAATATTCTCGATTTGGGACTCAGACATCCAGGTTGATCACCTCTAAGTATATAGATTTAGCCCCCATTAATATGCTAATGAATCTAGTCTACCATCTCAGCTATTGACTTAGGTAGTGAAAAAATGTCTGAAATTTAGCATGTCTGAAATAATATTGATCTTTCACTGAAGAATGCCCCAGTGTTCTCCTGTTGAATTAATAGAAGTGGTACATTTTCCCTTGCTCAGGGCCCAAACCCTTGTAGATAAGCTTGAACACTACTTCAATAGCATAGCAGTAATTTTTCCAAAATCTTACATAACTTCAGGCCAAACAACTACCATCTCTACTAGTATCCTTGTTTCTACTACTAAATCTCTATAATAAGCCCTTCTCCATGTAGCCTTCAAATGATCTTTATGAAATGTAAAGAAATACAACATAGCACAGTGGTTATAATGAAGTCTGGATTCTAACTGTTTGGGTTCATATCTTGACATTACCAAATACTTGCTGTGCAACTTTGGAGAGAGAGTCTTAATCTTTCAAAAGATTGAATGATTAATTAGTAATTTTGAAGAATATTTTAATATAGATCTAACATTTGAAATAGAATTTGGCAAATGGTGTAGGCTTGATAAAAGCTACCTTTTGAGAGATTCTTTCTTACCTGTCACTTCATTTTAAAACCCTGCTACTATGACCTCATCAAATATTTCCTACACCAACCTCATCCTAAATCATCAACAGCTACACGTGTTTTCATTCTGTTCAACAAATATTCCAAGACACTTTCTGCCTAAGAGCATTGCCCTGCAGTTTCCTTTGCCCAGGACATTCTTTCTCCAGATCTTTGCATGGCTCACTCCTTTTCATTTAAATGCCATTTCTCAAGTAGTTCAGGCTTGACCTCCATATGCGAGAGTCATATCCTGTGTGACACTATAATTTTACCCTATTCCATTTTCTTAATAAATCATTATCAGCCACAGTCACTGTGCTTATTAATTTAATGATTTTTTTTGTCTGTATCCTCCCAAAGAATTGAACTCTGAGAGCAGGACAGTGTCCACTTTTCTCTGAAATGACTCCATGTACTAGAGCAATGCATAAATCAATTAATAAATGCATGAATGACTCTCTTCCACTGGTACCTTGGATGAGCTAGATAAGCCTTTGTGAGTATCATGGCCGCTTCTGTGGCTTACAACCTGCACATTTCTCCATTCAGAGATTCCATTACATCACACAGTTTTCCTTATTCAATAATTTAGAACTGTGCTCTCAATTAAGTGTTGTTTAGTGGATAAATGAAATTTTACCACTTTGCAGAGATTCCAGGTAGTAATATTTCTACAAAACTGAAATATATAAACTTTGTAAAAGTAATATTGGTAAAAGAGTTGATTTTCACATGCAAGAGCTCGTTTCTTGATAAGGAGTATTTCAAATCATGAACACAATTTTTATATGTATTCTCTGTCCCATTTCTAATACACTGTTTAGAGAAAATAAAGATATCTCATAACTAAAAGGAGAAAAAATTTCCAATGCAAGTATATTATGGTGATATAAATTAAGTTTTATGCTTTTCTAAATTCAATAAGTCAAATTTTATGCTGAGACAATATACTTTTGTATAGAGAATATCTAAAGTTTCTACTTTGCAAAATGTGTACAAAAATCAACTTTTAAATTAACATGTATAGGAAGTTAAATATTTCTATTGGTTATTCTATTTATTCAGTTGTTTACTGGTAGGCTGCTAAAATATTGGTGTTTCTATATACAATTGTACAATAATTTCTTGCACATTTTAGGTTATTTATTGTTTGAAAGATTTTTTTTCTGGTCTTTTTGCTTCACATAAAATATTTTCAGTATGCATAGGAATTTGAAAGAAAAATGTAAACAAAGACTAAGAAGACTCATTTTCCCTATAGAAGTTCAAATTGTTCCTATAAACAATTTGCTTTGGAGTTGGATATGAAATATGTCTTATACCTGAAGATTGCTTTGCTAGGGTTCTAAAGGCCACAAACTACTTTTCATAATAAGGAAAAGGCAGAAGTACCAGGGGAAAAGTGGCAAGTTAACACATGGTGAACTTAAATGTTTATTTTTCTTTTTGACTGTACATTTCTAAATTCAGACTCCTGTCATGCATTTAAGATTTAACTAGAAACAACCATCTAAAGCTATGTCCCTTTCTGATGTTCTTTGTGCAGTGGATTTTTCTGCTTTATTTGGAAAATTAAGACATTCTTTTTCATAAAAGAATTCTTCAGTGTCTGCGTGTGTGAATTAAAATATAGACATATAATCTGGCAAAGGTCATTAAAAAATATTAATATAAACTGGAGTATAAAATATGTGAAGGACTTTCCTGGTTATGTGTGAACAAAATATTGAAAGTATTTTTTATTTTGAATTTTAAACTACTGAAATAATGTGATGAGTTTAAAAATGATTCACTATGCTTTCTTATTCATTAGCTATAGATAGTTCCTTAAATAATGTTCTTTGTTGTTTTAGGGATTTTAAAATCATGAGTATATTGAGATTCTTTGCTGGAGATAATATGTTTTAGGACCATGTATTGCCATATAATAAAACCTCAGAAAGCAGAAGCAAAGGTATTGGGGAAGTCAAGGACACATTCAGAGACCATCTCCTAGACAATGCCTAACCTCCCTTCTTTACTCATTTCACTTGTTTTCGTACAAGTACTTGGTAAGTTTCCACTATTTGTTTATTTGGGCTCAGGTGTTCAGTATTGTTTTCATTTTTGCTAGTTTGTTTGCAGGTTTTTAGTATGTTTCTCTTTCACAAGAGCCCATGACCAGGCTGGGAAGATATAAAATTTAGCCAGCCCAAACTTCTTGTCTGGGCATGAAAGTTGCTTGATGATTGCTTTTTGCTCATTGGCAAGGAATTCTCCCCCTTCGGTGTTTAAAAATCCAATACTAAGACAAAACAAGTATCTCTCATCTTTAATGCAAACCAGAATATGCAGAACCACCATCCACCAACTAAGACCCCAAGCAATTGGCCTCCCCACAGAATCAGTCGCAATGCATTCTTTTTCTGCTTTTTGCACTCTTTGTGCTGTGTAAGTAATGAAATTGTCCCTTACTATAAATCTTGGTTATGTTTGAGCCTGTGTTCCCACAACATACCATATTGAAATTCAATCTACAGATGTTGATGCAATGAGCAGGATGCATGGGAAGTATGGAGTGAGTTGGTTCTTCGTGGTTCTTTTCATCACTCTTGCATTCATTTTGTTACAAGTAATATGGAGCATCTTGGCCAACACAGGACTCATGGACACTGTGGGTTAATCTTAAGACTCATCTCCACCTTACCAGATGGAATAGAGATACCAACCCATGGCTGGGGACCTAGGGTGACCCGGCCTGCAGGTCAAATGAACCGGCACCTGAAAGAGGGAGTGGGAATTGGGGGACAAGAGGCAAGAGAAATGGAGACAAGACAGGATTCTGATCAAGTCTCCGTTTATTGAGGGTAGAGCATCAGAATATATACTAAGGGGAGGGTATTTAGCAGGGGGTGATAGGCTGATGAAGCGGCTCTTCCATATAAGGCAATAAAATGCTGTTACACCACTTGCTATAGGTTGTGAGTCTTCAAAACTGGTCATTGCTTCACATCTTGTTGCACAGGTGTGACACTTTTTGCCCGGGAAACTGGGGAAAGGGGAAGAAGAAGGCAGAAGCACAGGGGTGGAGTAGGCGTACTTATGAAAACCGCCATGTGGCTGGAAACTGCAAATGCACGTAGCTCCAGGTGGCTCCCCACAGGTCCCCCTTCTTTACTATATTTTATGAAGCACCCTGAGTTCGGGGGGAACTGTGCCTGTCTTAGGTCGGGGCATGCAAATGGTTAGGCGGATTGCCTTATCCATCATGGAGAATGCAACAGCGGCAAAAGGCTGTGTCTCTGTCTTAGGTGGCTCTGCCATGGAACTGATCACGCTCAGTTGCCCGTCATTGGCTATCCAGTTCATCACCTCAGAACCTGACAGGGTTCATATGTATTTGAGAACCACTGCCAGCAGTCAGGGTGCTCCTATTTTGGTTATAATGTGTGGAGGCCAGAGGGAGGTGCGTTATGCACCGCGTTCTCTTACTGTGGTTTCATAATGGAGTTTTGGGGAGGTGAAAGCAAGAGGGGGAGAGAGAAACATGAGGGAGCTGTAGCAAGGATGGGCTCTTCAGTCGCAAGCAGCTGGCACTGGCGGATGTGGTATGCAGCATTGGCCAATACTCTCTTAGGTTGTACTAAAGTCTCGGAGTGCCGGCATCACAGAAGGATTCCAGGGGGGTTGTACAGCCGCATGGGTTTTAGTGTTGGTTGCTCTCCTGCAATAAAGCAGAGTTCATCTCAGGGAGAGTTCTCTACCCTGGATAGGTTGTTATTATCTATTTGTTTTACCAATCATTCCGGCAGCCACCTGGCTGCATCTAGTTCTTTGGAATAGACGCAAACTGATCCTCTGCCCCATATTAGGATGGGATCGAGTCCATGCCAGGTATTATCCATTGGGTCTTTCCATAGGATGGTGACATGGTTTGTGCTGGTATTAGGGTGCCAGAAGTGGTCAGCCGCAGAATGTCCTTTTTGATCTAAGCTTAAAAATTTTAGAATAAAGAGAGAGTGGGATAATAGATTTTTGGGGGATCCTTTGATGGGGTACCACTCTCCCTTTTTTATTTTTTCTATGATTTTTTTTAGAGACAGATGCTCTTTCGACTATACCTTGGCCTTGGGGGTTATATTATTTCCTGCCATATGAAACCCCAGGTAGGTATAAGGGTCTTGTAATTGTACTTCATCAGGGGCAATTTGAAGCCCATGTGCCTTTAAGGCTGTTTTCATATCACGGTAACATGTTAGGACATCTTGTTCCTTTTTACCAGCCATTAAAATGTCATCCATGTAGTGAATAACATAAAGGTCTTTCCACATTGTCCTTACTTCTCTTATGGCGGCAGCCACAAATTTTTGACATAAGGTAGGGCTGTTTGTCATGTCTTGGGGTAAAACCTTCCAGTGATATCTCCTCATAGGTTCTTTGAAATTCACAGAGGGGGGGCTAAATGCAAAGCGTTTTTGATCCACCGGGTGTAATGGGATAGTAAAGAAACAATCTTTTAGATCTATGATAATTTTATAATATCCAAAGGCGATGGCTACAGGGGTTGGAAGACTGTGGCTGAGCGTGAGGGTTCCGACCTCGCTCAGGCCCAAGAGTCGGGGGGGCTTGCTCCTGCCGAACCGCCGGCGGGGGGTGCTCCAGGAGGGAGCACCGGTTCTCCAGGCATGGGGGACGCGCGGTTGAGGAAAAACCACGGAGACCGCTTGAGCGCAAGAACAGGTCTGCTTTATTACGGAAGTACACTTAGCTATATAGGGTTGGGTAGAGGGAGGGGCGTGATGAAGGGAGGGTTGGCTAAGGGGCGGCTGTGGACAGGCTGAGGCAGGCAGGCAGATCTGTGGTGGTCTGCCGTAAGCAGTTACTGGGGAAGAGGGCAGATTGTAGGTTGGCAATAAGGGCAGGACTGGCGGGAAGGACGGCAGGGCTGGAAGGGGAGGAGGGGTGGAGAAAGGCGGTAACAATTGCTCCTTTTGTTTTAAAAGGAAATAGAAGCTACAAGTTTTGGTGCCCACGGTGGGTGTGAATGACTCGGCGTGCGCAGCAACAAGAGATAAGGATTATGAGGAGGGGGAGAAAAAGGAGGTTATAGGGACGGGTACTGGGATGAGACGAGGGGCAAGGGGAGACCACGAGGACCGGCCGGCTATGAGCGGACGACATAGCATCTGGCCAGGACGCATGTGCCCATCATTAGGGTCGGCGCACGCCGGCGCCTGGCGCGCGCCGAGCCTTGCCAGCGAAATGGGCCCATGATGCCACTGAATCCCTTGCCCGAGGGGGAGGAATAGTTGGGGAGAAGTGAGAGGAGGAAGATAAGAAGCTACAGGCATGCGGTATCTGTAGAGACAAAAGAAGAGAAAATTCCTCGCTCTCCATGCGTGGCGAGCGGGCAGCATGAGGGGGGTAAAGAGAGCAGGGTAAGGGTTTAAAACGTTTTAAGAGGGGGCGTTTCTTGATGATGGCTGGTGCTGGATCCGGGTGAACGGGGCGATATCTGGGCCATACCCACTGTCTATATTATCTCTCACTGAAGGCATAGGGTGCTGATCGTTCAGTGGAACTAGTGGGTCAGTGGCAGGCTGGATGCAGCGCCCAGGAATCCAGAGCGGCTGCGGCTCAGAATCTGGAAAGACGCAAGCAAAGCCCCTCCCCTGTGCTAGGAGGGGAGCTGGATCTTGCCAACGATTTGTGGCAGGGTCTTTCCAATGGACAAGGGGAACTTGCGAGGGCTGCCACATGGGTCCCCAGTGCTTATGGGTGGGGGAGAGTCCATGGTCATCGAAGGTTAGGAGATTGTGATGAATGAGGCAGGCAGTCACGTCGTCGGCTGGGGCCTTGTGGGGAGAAGAGGCCCTTTCTTTTTGAATGAGTAGCTTGAGCTGTTGGTGAGTGCGCTCGACGATTCCTTGCCCTTGTGGGTTGTATGGAATGCCAAAATGATGCGTGATGTGATACATCTGCACGAAGCTGGCGAAGGCGGCACTGTGATAGGCAGGTCCGTTGTCTATTTTGAGATCCCATGGAATTCCCATGAACAGAATAGCTTGGCGACGCGCCTGGACGCAGTGTTTAGCACTTTCCCCCGCAAGAGGGACTGCATAGCACAGATGTGAAAAGGTATCAATTGCCACATGAAGATATTTGAGGCGGCCAAATGCGCTGACATGAGTGACATCTAATTGCCACCTTGAATTCAGACGGAGGCCGTGGGGGTTAACACCCTGAGGCTGCAAAGGCCCAAGTGGCAACAATGGCGCGCAAGTCCGGCAGGCGCACACAAGGTGTTTGCAAGTTTCAATGGGTAAGTCGGGGAAGAGCTTCCGGATGGACCGCGCGGAGAAGTGGAATTGGGAATGCAGGAGCTTGGCTTGATTAACAAAGTCTCCAAGCCGCGGCCCATCGGCAGGGTTTTCATGTAGGAGGACCGGGTTTACCTGGCGGCTTGACACAGAAGCATCACCGAGGTCATTCCCTAGAGCCAGCGGTCCTGGTAGGCCAGAATGGCTTCTGATATGAGCAATGAACCAGGGCTGCTGCCTCGCCTCAAGCAGTCGCTGTACAAAGGCGAGCGCTCAGTCAATGTTTGAGTCACTCGGTAAGAAAGTGGCAAGTGGGAGGCTGCGGCACACTTGAAGGGTGTATAGGCTGTCAGTGAAGATGTTGAGAGACTGGTTTGGGTGGAGGTTAAGGACTGCAGTGACAGCTAGAAGCTCACCTACTACGGCTAGAAGCTCACCTACTTGAACAGAGAAGTCATTTGCGAACAGCAGTTGCTGTGGCTCAGGATTTCCAGGGGTGTATATAATGGCTGAAAATGCCATTTTTGAGGCATCTGTGAAGGCAGTGATGGCTGAGGGGATTGGGTTTCGCGCGGGCAATGGATGGAACGGGTTGGAAAATGCCAATTGAGACATTCCCTGCAGCAATCGGTGATGAGGATAGTGGTTGTCAAAGGAGCCACGAAAGAGCTCTACCAGGCTCTGCATTTGGGCATTGTTCATGATGAGGGAGGTAACTTCCTTGGCATCTAAAGGCCAGACAATGGTGTGTGGCGGAATACCATACGTCTGTATGGAGAGAAGTACTAAATCAGTGGCCAGCGCGATCCAGGCTCTTATGAAAGGGCAGATTTTTGGGAGCTTGCTTTTTGACGTATGAAGAAAGAGGAGGGGGTCATCTTGCCATAAGAGACCCATGGGAGTGACCGGCGTTGGCAGAACTAAAGCCAAAATTGGGAGGTCAGGGGAGAACCGCTCTAGGCGGCATTGCTGCAGAGCGGCGCTAACTTGCTGGACGACTTCTCGAGCAGCAGGAGTGATGGTGATGCTGCGGGTGGCTGCAGTTGGTGGGCTGTCTTTGGTCTGCAAGAGCTCAAAGAGGGGTTGCATCTGCGCTGTTGTGATGGGCAGCGCCGAGCGAAGCCAATTGATTTGTCCACAAAGTTGTTGGAGTTCAGTCAGCGTCATCTTGTGAGAGACATGAATTTGTGGGCTTGTGGGCTGAATGAAGTGATGAAAATGAAAGCCCAAAAATTGAAAAGGAGGTTGGAGGTTTATTTTGTCTGATTGCACGGTAAGTCCGAGGCTTGAAAGGTTTGTCATCACTGCAGAGAGCAGGTCATTGAGGAGCGCGCTGGAGCTCGCTGCTAAGAGAAGGTCATCCATATAGTGGAGAATGTATGTTTGCTCTGGATGAAACTTTGAGCGCAGCGGCTCAATGGCATGGTTGACATAGAGCTGACATATGGTTGGGCTGTTCCGCATGCCTTGCGGTAGCACTCGCCATTGGAATCGAAGCGCTGCACCCTGGTTGTTGGTGCGTGGGACTGTAAACGCAAATCACGGACAGTCTCACGGGTGAAGAGGAATAGAGAAAAAGCAGTCCTTGATGTCAATGGTTGCTGCATGAAAATGTTGGGGGACTGCAGTGGGGTGCGGGCATCCTGGCTGAGGTGACCCCATTGGTTTGATATGCTTGTTGATCTCGCGGAGATCGTGGAGAAGGCGGTATTTGCCAGTGCTCTTTTTGCTGATGACAAAGACTGGTGAATTGTAGGGACTAGTGGATGACTCTATGTGCCCTGCCTGTAGCTGCTCTTGGACGAGGGTGGAGAGAGCTTGTAATTTGTGAGCTGGTAAGGGCCACTGCTAGACCCAGATGGGCTCCTCTGTGTCCCACTCCAGAGGAATAGGGTCAGGTCTTGAGATGTGAGCAGTGGCCCCTAGTAGGGGGGGGCAGCGCAACTGAGAAGGCCTCTGTGGTAATTCGGGCCTTTAACTGGCTGAGGACATCTCTCTCCCATAAGATGGTCTGGACAGACGAAAGGACGAGTGGGCGAATTTGGCCTTCGTGGCCTTCCCGGTCACTCCAATGCAGAGGCTGGGACGTTTTCCAGGAGGTAGCGGCTCCCGTGGCGCCGATGACTTGAGGGCCGGTTTCTAGGGGTCAGTGATTGAACGCAGCGACTTCAAAGGGAACACAGGAGACTTCAGCGCCGGAATCCAGGAGCCCATCGAGCCATTGCCCATCAATTTTAAGCTCCAATGAGAGTCTCTGGCGGTGCGTGATGGGCATCGTCCACATTATGCATTGGGAAGTCTTCTGGAGGCCTCTTGGGGGAGGGGCTGAGGCCTGCCCCGCTGGGAGTTTAAAGGCTGCTGAGGACTTTGGGCAGAATGGCAGTCACGGGCCCAGTGATATCCTTTCCCACAGCGCGGACATGGCATAGAAGGGCCCCTTGGCCGCCGCAATGGCGGGTCTGAGCGAGGCGCTGGGCCTGGTTGGGAGCACTCGCGGACGAAGTGGCCGGGCTGGCCGCACCGAAAGCAGACGGAAGTGGGGCTGGATGAAACAGCCATGGCAGAGGCAAAGGCAGCGGTGAGTGCTTTGACTTGTGGGTCGACGTCACGGCAAGCAAGGACCCATTTGTGCAGAGCTTTGTCGCGTATGGGAAGGATTACGGCCCGGAATGGCGCAAGGCACCCGTCAATGACTAACTCTTTGGCTAACGCAAATTGGGCATCCTCGCTGGAAATTTTCCATTGACAAGCTTCCAGGATGTGGGCGACAAATGCTGGGAAGGTCTCATTGGAGTCCTGAAGCAGCTGCGCGAGCTTGGTGGGCTGCTTGGTGGAAACTAGAGAGAATGACCGCTGGACGAGGACTTTTACCCGGTGCCAAAACCCTGGGTCAATTTCGAGATAAGAATGAGGGTTTGCATAATTGTTGGTGCCCGTGTATGCATCGGAGGGATCAAGGACGCCGGCTTGGGCATTTTCCATGATTTGCCGGTCAACAGCCACTTGGTAATGGGCACACCATTCAATGAATTGACCCAGCGTTAAGATGGTACGGGCTAGGGCAATCCAGTCATATGGGAGAATGAGTTGGGTCCCCAACTCCTCAAGTAGTTGCTGCGCATAAGGGCTGCCAATTCTGTCTTCCTTTACAGCTTTGCGGAGGGTCCTGACCTCTTCCGCTGTAAAGGGTAGCCAAGTTTGGGGTCGCTGCGGCGTGGGCTGCGGATTCAGCGGAAACAGCTGAGGGGTTTGAGAAGGTGTGGCGCCGGGGACCGATGGAGCAGCCAAAGCAGGTGAAGGACTATTACCGTATGGCGGCGGCAAAGGATAAGAGGAACACGGGTGAGAAAATGGCGGCTTAGCGGCTTCCGGGCGACAACAAGATGGCGGCGGGACCCTTCCGGGCGCCGGCCAAGATAGCAGAGCAGCCATATCCGGCAGCGGACAAAATGGCGCGAGGGGCGCTTCCGGTTTAGCGGAAGATGGCGACCATGCAGTTTCCGGGCCCGAACCGGATGCTGACTGGGCAGGAGGAGGCGGGTAGAGGCGGGAGGAGGAGGACACTGGCAGAGAAGAAGCCGGATGTGCGCCATCTTGGGCAGAAGTGGGGGAAGAAGGTGGAAATCCACCATCTTGGGGAGCGGCAGGAGTGGTTTCTGTCTGCTGCGGGGAGCTCGGGTGGGGAGGTTCGCACTCGAGAGCAGCAGCAAGTTGGTTAGACAGAGAGTCAGTGTCGGCGGGCTCATCGGGATCACAGTCTAGAGGCCGTTTGGGAGAAGCTTCATAAATGGCTTCGGTCGGAGCGCCAAGGAGACAGGCGCGAATGGCAACGAGAACTGGTAAGAGGCCTGTTGGGAAGGTGCATTTCTCGTGCTCCATGGCGGAAGTGACTCGATCTATGAGTCGAGAGTATGTGTCCGGGCTCCAAAGTTGGCAGGTGGCGAGCCATGGATTAAAAGGGAGCAAGAGATCCCAGTACTTTTGGAGCTGCCGCAAGGAGACGCGGACTCCATTGGCATCAAGCAGGGCAGCGAGGGCCCTGACTTGCGGTGCCTGACGCAATGACAAAGAGGCGCCCATGACGGGATAGGGACGGGACGACGGCGAGGGGTCCTTTGGGGCTCGTCTGGGCGAGGGGTCCCTACCTGGAGAGGAGGACGATCACAGCAGCAGCAGCAGCAGAGAGGGGCCGGGGGAGGAGCTGCCACGTTGGGCACCAGTTGTAGCTGAGTGTGGGGGTTTCGTCCTCGCTCAGGCCCAAGAGTCCGGGGGGCTTGCTCCTGCCGAACCACCGGCGGGGGGTGCCCCAAGAGGGAGCACCGGGTCTCCAGGTGTGGGGGACACGCGGTTGGGGAAAAACCACGGAGACCGCTTGAGCGCAAGAACAGGTCTGCTTTATTACGGAAGTACACTTAGCTATATAGGGTTGGGTAGAGGGAGGGGCGTGATGAAGGAGGGTTGGCTAAGGGGCGGTTGTAGATAGGCTGAGGCAGGCAGGCAGATCTGTGGTGGTCTGCCGTAAGCAGTTACTGGGGAAGAGGGCAGATTGTAGGTTGGCAATAAGGGCGGGACTGGCGGGAAGGACGGCAGGGCTGGAAGGGGAGGAGGGGTGGAGAAAGGCGGTAACAATTGCTCCTTTTGTTTTAAAAGGAAATAGAAGCAACAAGTTTTGGTGCGCACTGTGGGTGTGAATAGCTCGGTGTGCGCAGCAACAGAAGACCAGGCTGCAAGGCTCCCATAGGTATCATTGTTTTGTTTACTGCTCTTAAGTCTTGCAATAATCGCCATTTTCCAGATTTCTTTTTAATGACAAAAATAGGAGTATTCCAGGGAGAGTCACTTTCTGTAATATGTCCTGCCGCTAGCTGTTCCTGCACTAACGGCTGGGCAGCCTGTAGCTTGTCTGAGGATAAAGGCCATTGATCGACCCATACAGGTTCATCTGAAAGCCAGGTGATTTGGTCTGCATGGGGTACAGGAAGATCAACGACCCCTAGCGTACATTTCCCAGGCCTTTTTTGTGGGTGTGTCCTGTGGCCGGTATGGGTTAAGTAATGCCTGTCTCAAGCTTTCCTAAGCCTTTTCCTGGCTTAAATCCCTGGGAAAGCATTTGAGCTGTGACTATATCGTTGGGGCTACCCATACAGAGTCCCATTTGGGCAAGTAAGTCTCGTCCCCACAGATTGACAGGGAGCCCTTGGAGGACATAGGGCTGTATAGTTCCTTGATTTCCCTCCCTATCTTTCCAAGTCAAGAGCTTGGAACTTCTTTTGGGGTTTCGGGTTTGCCCAATGCCCTGTAAGTTGGTTAAGGAGGGAGAAAGGGGCCAGGTGGATGGCCAATCAGCCTTTTTTAAGATGGTAACGTCTGCCCCTGTATCTATTAGGCCTTTGAACTGTTTACCGTCAAGCCAAAGAGACATAGTAGGTTTGTGGGTGGTGATGGGGTGTACCCAGTATACATCAGAGGAGCCGAATGCTCTATCCCTGCGGTCACCATCAGTGGCAGTGTTGTTGGTGGGTATTAGGGGGAGTATTAGTAGTTGAGCGACCCGCTGTCCAGCAGGGAAGGAAATAATGCTTTTTGGAGCAGAAGCCATAATTTTTATTTCTCCAGTGAAATCACTATCCACAACTCCAGGGAAAATGTGGAGGCCACTAATAAGGGAGCTGCCTCGCCCAATGATGAGGCCAAAAGTGCCTTTTGGTAGTGGGCCAAACACGCCTGTAGGCAGGGCTTGAACTCCCATAGGCGGTGTTAGTACTGTGTGGGAGGAGGTACAGAGGTCCAGTCCTGCACTCCCTGAGGTGGCTCTACAGAGGTCTGAAATGGATTGCCGCTGGCGGGAACAAAGCTGATTGCCCCATAATTCTGATTGTTTGTCGGGGCCTGGGGCTGGCCCCTCCTCCTGTTTCCCTGATAAGGAGGGAGTGGGTGACCTGAACAATCGGTTCTTGATTTGCATTCATTAGCCCAGTGTCTGCCCCTGTGGCAAAAGGGGCAGGTGTTGGGAAGGGGGGTTGGCTTTTGGCTAGCAGGGGGGCAGCGATGACAATCTCTGGCTAGATGGCCAGGGTTGCCACAAGAGAAACAAGCCCTAGGTGCATGGGGCACCGGGGATGGAAGCACTTCTCTCAAGGCCGTGGCGAAGGCTTGGGCCTGTTCAGAGGTGGCCTCCCTTATGGTGGCAGCTATAGCCAGACCCTGCTGCTTTGTGGGGCCTATGTCTGAGCAAAGCTTAATGTAGCCAGAGAGATTTTCCCTTTTTCTATAGGGCTGGATAGCTGCTTGGCAGGCTGCATTAGCATTTTCAAAGGCAAGTTGTTTTACATAGTCAGCATCATATATTTGCATCACCAAACATTCTCTCAGTGGTGGTGCAAAGTCTATCTACGAGATCCTTTCTCTCTTTTAAAAGAGAGAGCCATAACTTTAGATCTGCATTGGGGTCTAGGCTAGCGGGGGGCGAAAGCGAGGGGTGCATATGGGGGTGCGTGGAAACCAACAGAGCGTTCTTCAGCCTCAGGGTTGGAGTTATCGGAATCCATACACGGGGCGTTAGGGTTTGGATTACTAATAACTCTCCTCCTCTGATTAGGGCCAGCTTTTCCCTTAGAGGTATTATTTTTGCAAGGGGAAGGGGCATTCTCATCATCGCTATCTATTTTAATAGACACCAAGTCTGAATGGGGGGGTATTTAGCAGGACTTTTTGCTGGGGGGGATTTAGACCTGTCCTGTGCTAGGAGTTCCTCATCTTTAGCAACTACTTGTGCAGCCAATACGTTGGTGTGGCAGATCGCGAAGAGGTCATTGATAACATTCCAGTAGAAGAAAGCAGTTACGAGAACTCTCTCAGGGCCAAAGGTTTTATAAAAGTCTTGTAGAGCGTCCCCAACTCTACTCCACCACATTTCATTTATGGTCCCTTCCTGAGGAAGCCATGGACAGACTTCTCTCAAAAATCTAAAGAATTCTATTAGCTCCTTAAATTTAACCTTTATTCCTCTCACCTTTAACACCTCTCCGAGGCTCTTAATAAAAAGTTCATGCTCACTCATTGCTTGTCCCATATTTGCCGATCACTTACTGAGGCTTCGCAACCAGGAGGTAGGTTCCCTCGTGGCGTCCTCTTATTACTCTCTGATTCTCCTTTTTGATTTCTGGATGTTACACTTGGTCTGGCTGGACTGTCTGTTGGCGTTCCTCACTGGATCCCACATTTTCAGGTCCCTGTGTTCGGGCACCAATTGACCCGACCCGCAGGTCAAACGAACCAGCACCTGAAAGAGGGAGTGGGAATTGGGGGACAAGAGGCAAGAGAAACGGAGACAAGACAGGATTCTGATCAAGTCTCTGTTTATTGAGGGTAGAGCATCAGAATATATAATAAGGGGAGGGTATTTAGCAGGGAGTGATAGGCTGATGAAGCAGCTCTTCCATATAAGGCAATAAAATGCTGTTACAGCACTTGCTATAGGTTGCGAGTCTTCAATGCTGGTCATGGCTTCAACATCTTGTTGCGCAGGCGTGACACTTTTTGCTGGGGAAACTGAGGAAAGGGGAAGAAGAAGGTGGAAGCACAGGGGTGGAGTAGGCGTACTTCTGAAAACCACCATGTTGCTGGAGACCGCAAATGCATGTAGCTCCGGGTGTCTCCCTACACTGGGGTTCACTGCTTCTGTCTTTTAGGGATAAATGGGATTTTGAGAATCCTTCCATAAATACCAGGGAGTTGACTAGTTGGTTGAACACTGAGATAAATGAAGTTGGAGTTGCTAGCATCTACACTTCACTATCTCATGGTCTTTTGTATCTGTTCTTACCAGGAATACCTATATTCTGGACACTCAGACTGACCTTGAAATTAGTGTGAGGCTGCTTATTATTCAGGATAGGTATGGATAGTAGTCTGGAATAGGTCTCCTCCCATGGCTGACCTCTTTACAATGAGATGATCACTATCACCCTGGTCAACGAGGCTGAATGGAGAAATCCTGGCTGTCTGACATCCAGTCTCATCCAAAACAAACTCTTAGTCAGATGGAGTTAAATAAGGAGGAGGCGTTAAGTAGGGAAGGAATAGTTGATGGTGGTATAGCTGCTCCCACCCTTTTCCCCACATTTCCTAGCTATAAGTGTTAGAAGAGGAATAGGATCCTCAAGATCTACTGCCTCTCCATTTGACCTTGACTGAAAGTTTTGTCCCTGGGAAGGATCTGCTTACCTATCCCTGATTAAATTGAAAATAGCCTAAGAGTGGAGTCAAGAGCCTCATCCACCCAACCCCTGGGGCCCAAAAATCATACACTCTAGTGCATGCACAATTTGGAGGCAGTGAATATACCTTTTTGGCAATTTTGTATGTAGGTGCATCCCCTCTGCACAGGATGCAGGGGAGGGGCAACAAATAGTGTTGGGAGGGTTCAGACTTTCTGCTACCCTGTGGATTGCTCCCTTTGGCCCTTTGAGTGTCACTATCATTAAGTTTTCCACCAGAGAATTCATTATAGGGTCAACATTCTGTGCTACTGCCCATTCCAATGACAGTTGCAGGGGTATACTTTCCCATGCTGATGAAGTCAGGTCATCATGGTTAGGCAACTGACTGCTTGTCCTCTCAGTACTTCCAGTGACCCTCAGTACTCCTGTCTTTTTGTAATATTGTCCAACAGTAGTAATATGCCTCTCTGGCAATGGAAAAGGAGATTTCTGAGTTCTTAAAGAACCTTTTATCTGTAGTTGACTTGTGTTCCACCATTTCACCTATAATAGCCTGGATTGGCCAGTGAAAAAGGTGAATAGGTTCCAGGGGCTGGCTACAAACTATAAGCACTTTAAAGCAGAATGCCTCCTTTGGTGCCCATGTCCCATACATTATAAATCTCATAGAAGCCATTATTTCCTCCACTGGTGTTTGGTTTGTGGTCATTGAACTGGCAAGTGCTTTCTTTCTCCATCCCATTCTGGAGGAGTACCAGAATCAGTTAACATTCATGTGGCAAGGCCTAAAGTAAACTTTCAATGTAATTTTGTAGGGGAACTTAAGCCATCTGCCACCAATGGGTAGGACAGGATTTGATTAAGTTACCACTGCCCAAAGGACTCCAAATGTTCCATTATATTGATGAAATCATGTTGGAGGTTGTATTAGTCAGACAAAGGGGTGCTGATACCAAATACCAGAAATCTCTTGGCTTTTAGAAAGGGTATTTATATGGGGTAGAAACTTATAGTTACCAGGCTGTAAAGTATAAGTCACCAAAGTCTGTTGCCATGTGTTGGAGCAAAATGGCTGCTGACTTCTCCCAAGAATTCAGTCTTCTTGGGTTCCTCTCTTGCTGGGGCTTCTTTCTCTCTTGGCTCAGCTGCTCTGCTCTCTCCACAAGGCCAGCTGTAGACTATTAAGTGACCAGTTCTTTCTCTCTTCCCAGGGCTTGATTCTCTCTGGGCTCAGCTGCTCTGCTCCTCTGTGTACTTACTTCCAGAGGTCCAGCTCAAAACTCCAACTTACTCTTCTGCCATATTGTGGCACAATCAAAGCCCTAATCATAATTTAATTACATCCCAAGGAGAAGGTCAGTTTACAAACATAATCCAATATTTCTTTTTGGAATTCATCGATAATTTCAAACTGCTACAGAGCTCCAGAGCTGGGAGAAAATTATGCAGGGATTGCACATATTGTTAACTGTACTTCAAAAATCTTGTTGGTCCATAAATCCCAACCAGATATAAGGTCCAGGTCAGTAGGTCACCTTTTTAAACAGCATTTGGGCAAAAGCCAAGTGCTAAATCTCTGACCTGTTATGCAACAAATTACTGCCCCTTTAGTCATTTACCTTCAAAAAGAACTTCATTGGGCTATTGGTATATTGGTTCCAGCATATTCCCCATTTGAATATGGTATTGGAACTACTATACTTGGTGACATACCTTCTTTTGGGAAATGGAGGAGGAGCGGAAGCTGTAAGAGATTAAAAACAGCTAATTCAGCTGCCCTACATTTATGACCTTTAAAGTCTGGATTTCCCTTCAAGCTACAGGATTCTGCTACCTGGATTCACCCCAACTTGTCCCTAAGGCAGAGGAGAGTGCAACAAGTATTCACACATTTGGACCAAGAAATTCTCAGATGCAACCCAGTACTACCCCACCCCCCTTTTGAGGGGCAATCCTGGCATGCTTGGGGCCTTGGAGGAAACCAACAGGATCACTGAATGCTCCCAGTTCCTACTGAGGCTAGAAATCCATATCATCTCCTGATACCTTGGTAATCAGAACACTCACCCAGGTAGTACCCAACAACAGAGTATCATGAGGTGGAAGTGATATATTCATGAAGTCACTTGTCTAGGCCCCCAGGGAGTGACACACTTATAAGAGTGAGTGGCAGCAGCCCTCCTCAACAATGATTCTGTTGCAATAACACCAGATGAGGGCCCTCCCTCCTTGCACTGGTGTCTCGGGGTCCCCAACTCAAGGATACCCCAATAGATGCTCAGCACTGTTTCAGTGATGGATGGACAAAGTGACGCTATCCAGCATCCACTGGGCAGCAACCACTGCTGTGGGCAGACTATATATATATATATATACCACCTCTGGCACTGTCAAAAGTGTCCAATGGGAGAAACTATGAACAGTTCTCTTAACACTGGAACACTTGGGGCAAATACCCCCCTGTACCTATTTAATGACCCATATGTCATCACCAATGGCTTAGCAGTCTGTTAAAATCCATGGACAAAATACAGTTAGAGAATCAAAAGTTCCCCCGTGTAGAAAAGGCACCTTTGAAAACAGTTAGCAGCATGTAAAGGCACTAGTTATGTTACCTATGTTGATGCACACAGTACCTGTATCATGGTGATCATCACTGGAAATACTTAACTAGTAAAGGATGCACTGAGTTCCTTTTCACCCTGATGATGATGGATATCTTCCTGGGAGAGAGGACTTGCTTTGAGAATGACACCCATGAAATAGCTGATCTTCACATGGCTGCTTCTGGTGCTGGGTGGATCCACTGCCGAAATGGATATGGTAAATCTGACACCATGAAATTATGGGCTCAGAAAAATGAGTACCTCTGTCATTAAAAGAGGCCTAATATGACTTTTACTAAAGAAGGTGATGTCAGCTACAAGTCATAGCCTTAAAAGGGCATTTAGGAACAATCCAGATGGATCTTATCAAGCCAATCTTGGCAAGTGGACAACAGCCTTTTCCCACCATTCCAGTATGTCCTAAACCCTGGTTTCAACAGACACCTTTTCAGGCTATATCCTTACATTCCCAGTTCATCATGTGGACATAGTACATACATGGTATACATAAGAAAAGCAGCTCTGACACCACTTAGGGTACCTAGTCAGCATGTTCTCTGACCAAGAATATCACTTTACTGAACAATCCACTCAACCATGGGCCCATACTAACAGAATTAGATGAACCTTAAATGTAACCAACTGCCCAAAGGTGACCAGCATTGTGGAGAACTTTGATGGCCACCTAAAAAAGAAGCTTCAGCATCTATGCCCTGACTGCTTTCTTACTGGATGGATTGTCTACCTTACTTGGCCCTATGTAGCTTAACTCAGCAGTACTGAGGAAGGGAAACAGAGTGTTATCCTACTTCCTAGTATAGGGAAGGGACTAGCATGGGGTGGGGAGCCAAGCTTTGCCGAGCATCTGCCCTTATACCCATCAAAATGAGAATTAGTCTCAAAAGAGGAACTAAGGGCACACCACTTGGGACTTCTCTTTTTCAGCCACTGTCAGGGCATCATCTTCTTTTTACCCTATTGTATGCTCCACTTTCCAAGATGATGGGAGTTTAGATCCACCAGACCTAGGGGTAGATTGATGGAAGCAGGCCTAAAAGGTCCAATGCACATAGGATGACAATACAGTGGGATTGGATGCACAGAGATCATTGAGCAATACCTGCCCCTGGTTGGTCTACCAGTGCCTTAGGTGATGGTATTGGTATACCTTTGAGGGGTCCTGGCAACTCTCATTTATCAGAAAGGAGTTGAAGTGGGCCAGAAGATAAGTGTAAGGCACCCAAATCATTGGGGAAAAGATGAGGTTATAGCACAAGGCAAGGGAGAGACAGACTGGGTGGCCTTAGAGTGAAAAGATAAGTTACCAAAACTAGGCCTAGAAAAGTGTCTCCTCTGAGAGGTGGTTGACCAACCACCCTACTAGGACTGTTTGCTTCTCCCTCCCCTTCTGTTTCTGCCTATTTGGCCCAGTGGCAACCTGGAAGAAAAACATATTCCTCCAGTTTACTTGGGCCAACATGGCAGCAGGGAAACTGACCGCTGGTTATGCCATCTGATGCCATGCTCTCTCTCCCCTCTTTGCTGAATCTGGATTTTCACTCAGAGATCTGATTCCCGCCCTGTATATTTGTACTAGTATCAGAAGTTCTTCATTTCCACCATCTTCCTCTGGACTAGCTGTCTCAATGCCCCTGAACCCTATATAAAGAAACTGGCAAATGACTCAGTCATCTTTCTTCTAGCATCCCTGAGATGACCAATGACTCTCTATGGGTGTGCTGTGCACCTCTCCAAAGCTTAGCTTCCTTCATGGAGATATAAAATCTCCAGTTGTTGGGACACTCCCTTTATATATCATTGGACAGTGACAGAAATTCCTAGCCAACATGAAATTATGCATTGGAGTGCTTCCCTCAGTCTGTTATCCCAAGCAAAACATTATTTGTCCTGGGGGGATAGAAAGGTTCATTTTTTTCTGGACTCACCTCTTTCAGCAGATCATTGCTAACTCTGGCTGGAAGTAAGCACCTATGAGTGTGTGATTTTCTAGAGATTTCCTCCTAGCCCTACAAATGGCATACATGCTATTGATAATACCTCCTACTGTACATGGGTTGATACCTCAGTGGAGGTGTAACAAATGTTAACTAAACAACAATGACATGTCCACTAATTGAAAAGTATACAGAGATTCTATGAGGGACCTCTTCATTTGACTCCCAAGAAGTTGAGGAACATGGACATGGTTATTATATCAGATAGGCTTGATCACCACTCTTGGA
This sequence comes from Dasypus novemcinctus, assembly GCF_030445035.2. Taxonomy (NCBI): domain Eukaryota; kingdom Metazoa; phylum Chordata; class Mammalia; order Cingulata; family Dasypodidae; genus Dasypus; species Dasypus novemcinctus. The sequence goes on from NC_080676.1 coordinate 137,038,490, forward strand.
ATAATGGTATGCCATAGGAATCTTCAAAGCCCTCTGTGGCAGCTTGGTATTGTTTATGAATTCCAAAAATAGATACTGGATTGTGTTTGTAAATTGGTCTGTTCGTCTGGGTATATTAGATTATATTAGACTCTGAGGTTTCACTTTTACTTTATTAAATCAAGATTAGGACTTTTATATGACCACATCATTAGGGAAACTTGTTTTGAGTTCCTACCTACAGTTAGACTATAGCTGTAGACTTCATAAACAGATGTTCAATCAAGAGAGAGAAGTAAACATGCAGAGAAAGAAAACACAGAAAGTTGAGTTTTTGACACTGGAGCCCTGGGGAGAGAGCCAACCCATTCACCTGAGAGCTCACAGCTAGCCTTGTGGAGAGACTAGAAAAGCTGAGCCGGAAAGAAAATAAGCCTCCCAGATGAGCAATGAGTCTTATGCCAGCCTACAGCTGAGATCAGAAAGAAGTTGGAACCACGGAGCCTTGAGCAGAAGGAGGAAGGCTGAATCCTTGCAGATATCGCTCTCCATCTTGCATCAACACATGGCAGCACACTTGGGGTGACAAAGACCTTCTTATGGTACCTTGAGTTGGGCTCTTTAGGGCCTAGTAACTATAAGCTTCTACCCCAAATAAATACCCTTTATAAAAGCCAACAGATTTCTGGAATTTTGTATCAGCACCCCTTTGGCTGACTAATTCACCCTCCTAATGCACAGCTGTTCTTCCTAAATCTTTACTATCAATATTCTTGAGAGCTATAGAATGATAGCTATAGAGCCTAACCCATCTCCACCTTCATAGAGATTTTAAAGCCCTGAAGCTTAGAGGTGAGTAATTTACAGGAAGGGACACTAGAAATCATTTACCACATATATAGAGAATTAAAAATAAGAATTAGAATCTTTGATATCATACAAAAGATAAAGTACCTGTAAAGTAAGAACTGGAACCACCACAATGAAAAGACAAAGATAAGGAAAAAAAATGACATAATTGATAAAATAAAGATTTCTTGAAAGGTTAGAACAATGACAGAGGCAGTAAAGAGCATAATTTTAGGGACAAAACTGAATCAGTGATGTATGAGACAAGCCTATTACAGTGAAAGTTCCCATAATCCAAGACAAAAGTGAAAGGATAAAAAAATAAAGGGAATAATATGACAGATGTGAATTTAGGAAAACACAGACTCTAAGTAAGGATTATAGGTTTATATTAGAAATATGATAGGACAAATACATTAAAAGTAGTTTTCAAAGGATCATCTGGAGACTGTCTCAGCTAAAAAAATATAATGCAAATGTTAAAAGTGTTTTTCATATATGTGAAACAGCAATATGAACACCTGCTTTTTATTTTCCTAGAAATAATAATAATATTATTATTATTTGATAATAATAAAAGTTAAAAAGAAACAGTCATGTAATAAAAGCATTTTCTTAAAAAGGAATAAATAATTGACATAACCCTGAGATTTCTGTTGAGACTTGTTAAAAGGTCAATTAAATAGGTCATTTTCTGGGACCTACATATGCTACCAAATTTGATTCAGTTTGTGAAGTCACCAATAACCAGGAGTAAAACTGAAAATCCTTTGAGAGAATCCAGATGAGAACCCTACATTTTGCTGTTTCACTCTTTCCAACTTTCAATCTATGGCTTAATGTTATGCAATCAATGTTGACTCAGAGCATAGAAAAAAACAAGATGATTTATTTTATTATATGAAAAGGCAAAAGTCAAATATCAAACAGGAACAAATTAAAACAATCTGCCATTAATTTAAATATAGACTCCTTAATAAAATAATAGAAAAATAAATGAATTAAACATTACATAAATGCAGAGGTCATGTAAGTAGTAAAGAAAATCTATTGCTCACATTCTTCTTAGTAAATAACTTCAGTAGACTCTTCACATAAAAAGAATACATATATTAAAATAACAATTTACATACCATTTAATATAGAGACAACAGAATACCTCTTCCCAATGATGCACTGCGCAGTGTTATTTATGTAAAAAATAGTAAATTATCAATAAATATTATTGCTGAGTATAAAATTCTGAATGAATGAATTGAGAAAGGCACTCCAGTTGATTTTGCTAAAATATAATATTCCTGACCTCACTGAGACATGTAAATCAGTTTTATTTACTAAGACCCCAAACCAACTTTTGTCTTATAACCTAGTTTCCACTAATAGAAATTAATCCTAAGGAAATAATTAATAGAATCATATTTGACTTCAAAAACAATAATTTAATAAGAAAAACATATTTAAAGAATATCTCACTGTAAAGTGTTTTTATTTGAATATTAATCATCACAGAAATCCTTTAAAATAATGTTTGACAAATATGTAGATACAATTTTAAATATGCAAATTTTTCAGTTTCATAAAATTCTCTCACTTGCTTTCATTCATTTTTTTAAGGTAGGAAAATGAGCTTTTTATTTATTTTATTTTTTTTTTACTTTTTAATAGTCTTTTTTTTAAAGATACATAGACCACAAAAAAATTTACATTAAAAAATATGAGGTCTCCATATACCCCACACCCCACTCTCACTCCTGATCCATTTTAGGAATATAACATTTAAATTAATTAATTTAGGAATATAACATTTAAAGTAATTAATTTTTGAAAAATAAGTTTCCTGTATACCCCACAATCCACTCTCACCCCACTACTCCTACATCAACCTCTTTCATCATTGTGACACATTCATTGCACTCAATAAATGCATTTTGAAGCACTACAGCACTGCATGGATTATAGTTTCCATTGTAGTATACACTCTACCCTAGTACTTTCAGTGGGTTATGGCAGGATATATAATGTCCAACATCTGTCCCTGCATATTATTTAGGAGAACTCCAAGTCCCAAAAATGCCTCCACATCACATCTCTTCTTCCCTCTCCATGCCCTCAACAACTACTGTGGCCACTGTCTCCACATCAATGAAACAATTTCTTCCATTGCTAGTCACAGAAGTTCTATAGTAGAATACCAGTAAGTCCACCCTTTTTTTTTTTCTTTTTTGGATCTTTTTTGTTTGTTTGTTTTTATTTTCTTTTAAATGTTGTATTAAAAAATATGAGGACCCCATGTACTTCCCACAACCCCCTAACTCCTCCCACATCAACAACCTCTTCCATCATTGTGGCGCATTCACTGCATCTGGTGAATACATTTTTGAGCACTGCTATACCACATGGATAATGGTTTACCTTGTAGTCTACATTCTCCCCCATTCCATCCAGTGGGCCATGGCAGGAAACACAAAGTTCAGCATCTGTCCCTGCAGCACCACCCAGGACAATTCCAAGTCCTGGAAATACCCCAACATCACATCTTTTCTTTCCTCTCCCTACCCTTAGCAGCTACCATGGCCACTTCCTCCACATCAATGCTACAACTTCTTCCATTACTAATCACAATAGTTCCATAGTAGAATATTAGTAAATTCACTCTAATTCATACTCCATTCCTCCATCCTGTGGACCCTGGGATGGTTATGTCCAGTCCCCCTCTACATCAAGAGGGGGCTTAGATTCCACATGGATGATGGATGTGATTCTCCTGCTTGCAGCTATAGGCACTTTTGGCTCCCTGGTGTGGTGGTGGTTGATCTTCTTCACCTCCCTGTTAGCTGGCCAGGGTAAGTCCAATAACCCAGAGGGTAGGAGTTGCAAGTCTGCTGAAGCTCAGGGCCTTGCTGTCACATGGACAGTCCAGAGATTCAGGTCTCCTGAGTATTCACCAACCCAAATGTCAACAACAGGTCCAGTAAAAGTAACAGAAGAGGCATGTGTAGAAAGGTCATATCTGAATCTAACTCCATCACACTCAGGAACACAAATTCCAAAGTAGGGCCAACTGACATGGCCCTGAACTCCAGAACCATCTGCCATCACCACAGAACCTGTGGTTCTTTGTAGCCCTCAGGAGAACCAGTACCTGGGTTTCTATCTACTTTGGCTGTGTCTGGTACCCTGCTGAGGTGTGCATAAGCATTACCCTTCTGATGACCTCCTGACTCCTTTTTGGAGACTCATAGCCATATAAATTCATTTGTCATTTCAATTTCCCTCTTTTATTCAAAATCAAAAAGCAGTTTTTAAACACCTGATATTACATGTAGGCTGAGATATTCTGCTGGTCTGAGTTGACACTTGTATTCATGTCTTTTTCTAGTTACACAATTAGCTGGTGCTTGGTAGTAATCCCTTGGCACCAGGGAGGCTCATCCCTGGAAGTCATGTCCCATGCTGGGGGGAAGGTAATGCATTTACATGCTGAGTTTAGCTTAGAGAGTGACCACATTTGAGCAACAGGGAGGCTTTCAAGAGGTAACTCTTAAGCACTCTGCAGCTCTAGGCATAGTTCATATTTTGGGCACACAGGCTCATATCAGAGCCATAAGTATCCAGGGCTCATTGTTGGACCATCCGTCTTTATTGGCCTTTGCCATTGCACTTGGGGGTTTGTTGCTCTTCCATTGGGGAATGTGATAGATCTCCCCTGGCTAGGAACTCAGCACTCCCTCAGTTGTCATTTTTAACTGAAACCACAATTAAAATATCCAAACAATTTTATGTACCCTGTATACATGGCCTGGAGAACTCCCTCTCAACCATGTGCCCACTATTAATAACACCCCACACCAGTGTTCCTCCCCTGCCATAGTTGAACTTCTGTAGCCCAAAACTTCTTTAAAAAGGAAGTCTAATATGTTGTCAGTTTCCATTAATAGTAAAATGGAATATAGTGATGGATTTAAAGGTTAGAAATAAAATACATAGTAATGTAGAAAAATTAAATAAAGGAAAGATAAATTGGGGTATCAAAAAATGAAAAAATGAAAAAGCTTTATTTTTGACATTTTGCCTTTCATCATTGCTATAGGTGATGCCCTATATGCACAGGGGCAAGGCAATTTCTTCCATTTCTCCCTGAGTGTCTACATCCTTTCTTTTTTTTTTTTCCTAATTATTAAGTTTGTAGTCACATATGTTTTAGATCACAGTAATTCACATATACAATATATGGTACTCCCATATATCCACCATCAAAACCTTTGTCCCTTACTGAGCAAAGATCTTTTTCCAAGTTCATATTATATTTGCTGCAGCCAATGTACAGATATTGAAGCAGTAGCTTTCAAACATGGTTCCATTTGGGTTTACATTATGGTTTATATTTTAGACTATACAATTTTCTAAATTTTTAATTACATTTTACATTATGGTTTACATTTTAGCCTATAGACTTTTATACGTTTTTGGTGTAATTTAACATGTTCTATAGCCATCATTTCATGATCTTGTGGAACAATTCTATTGCCCCACAGTTACACTGATTCCATTTATTCAACACCTCTTTCCCCCTCCCCTCATGGCCCACCATGACAATCAATCTTTATTACTTGAAGGATCATATTCATAGATATTTGTAACAATGTTGAGGGTTTGACATACTTGATTGCCCTAACCCATTGGGAGCCACCAATTCTCTTGAGAGATACAATTCCCTCTGTTTGAGAACATCAGTCCTCCCTAGGATGTGGGTATACCTTCACTCTCATTATATGGGTCTCCACCCAATGATTTAACCCACTATAACAAAATGAGCACTCACACACTCCCTAGAAGCTTGCCCTGTATCAGATGACCCCCCCATTAAGCATCTTAAACAGGTAATCTTCTGTATTATATTTTCTAAAGAGTTTTCTCTACATTATAATTTCAAACACATACCTGACAATCTCCTATGTTCAAATGTTCTCCCCATCCTCCCCCCAATTTCTTGGGCCATCTGACACATCCTCCCATCCCTAGCCCACTTCAAGCCCACAGAACCCCAACCAAAGTTATCCCTATGCCCCTATTTTATCCCTTCCCTGTACAAATACTTATATCCAGCTTATCATAGATTTCACCCATGTAGGTGTCAGCTCGCAACCTTCCTCTACCCCCAAACTTCCTTTAAGTTTTTCATCCAGTCTCTAGCTCTCTGAGACAGCTTGCTTTACTTATTTCATATCAGAGAGGTCATGTAGTATTTGCCTGGGTTGCTTCACTCAACATAAGGTTCTCAAGATTTATCCATGTTATCACATGTGTGCATGCTGTCTTTGTTCTTATAGCTGAGTAGTATTCCATTGTATATAGATATACCACATTTTATTTATCCATTCATTTGCTGATGGGCATTTGGGTTGATTTCAACTTTTGGCATTAGTGAATAGTGTAGCTATGAACATTGGTGGGCATATATGAGTTAGTGTCCTTGTATTCAGTTCTACTGGGTATATATCCAGTAGTGGAATTGCTGGATCATATGACAAATCTATAGCTAATTTTTTGAAGAACTGCCAAACTGTCCTCAAGAATGGCTGGATCCTTCTGCATTCCTACCAGAAGTGGATGAGTATTCCCATTCCTCCACATCCTCTCTAACATTTATAGTCTTCTGATTTTTTTTTATAGTTGCCAGGCTTATGGGAATAAGACAGTATCTCCTTGTTGTTTTGACTTGAATTTCCCTAGTAACTAGTGATTTTGAACATTTTCTCATGTTTTTAGCCATTTGTATATCTTCTTCAGAGAGATGTTTATTCAAATCTTTTCCCCATTTTTAGAATGGGTTGTTTGTCTTTTTATTTTTGAAATAAAGGAGTTTTTTTATATATGTAAGATATGTCTCCTATCAGATATTTTCTCCCATTGTGTAAGCTCTCTTTTCACTTGCTTGACAAACTCTTTTGAGGTGTAGAAGACTTTAACTTTGAGGATGTCCCATTTATCTATTTGTTCTTTTGCTGCTTGTGCTTTTGGTGTGAAGTTCATGAAGATGTTTCCTATTACAAGGTCCTGTAGATGCTTCCCTACATTGCTTTCCAAGGTCTTTATGGTCTTGGCTCTTATATTTAGGTCTTTGATCCATCTTGAGTTGATTTTTGTATAAGGTGTGAGTTGGTAATCCTCTTTCATTCTTTTACATATAGATATCCAGTTCTCCAGGCACCATTTGTTAAAGAGGCCATTCTCTCCCAGTTGAGAAGGTTTGGTGGCTTTGTCAAATACCATATATATGCTGTATATATGAGGATCTATGTCAGAACTCTCAATTCAGTTCCATTGGTCAGCATGACTGTTCTTGTGCCAATACCATGCCATTTTCACTACTGTAGATTTGTAGTATGTTTTGAAGTCAGGTAGTGTGATTTCTCCAATTTCATTTTTCTTTTTCAATAAGTCTTTGGCTATTTAGGGCCTCTTTCCTTTCCAAATAAATTTCATAGTTAGTTTCTCTAGTTCATTAAAGAATGTTGCCTTGATTTTTATTGGAATAGCTTTGAATGTGTAGATCAGTTTTGGTAGGATAGACATCTTAATATTTAGTCCTTCTATCCATGAACAGGGAATATTCTTTCATTTATTTAGGTCTTCTTTGATTTCCTTGAACAGTATTGTGTAATTTTCTGTGTATAAGTCTTTTACATCTTTAGTTAAATTTATTCCTAGGTATTTGATTTTTTAAAAATTTACTCTTGTGAATGGTATTTGATTCCTGATTTCCTCCTCAGATTGCTCATTATAGGTGAATAGAAATGCTACTGATTTTTGAACATTGATATTGTAACCTGTGACTTTACAGAACCCATTTATAAGTTCTGGAAGCTTTGTTGTAAACTTTTCAAGGTGCTTTGTATGTAGGATCATATCATCTGCAAATAGTGAAATTTTGACTTCTTCCTTTCCGATTTGGATGCCTTTTATGCCTGGTTCTTGTCTCAGTGCTCTAATAAGTACTTATAAGACTATAGTAAATAGAAGAGGTGATAGTGGGGCTCCTTGTCTTGTTGCTGATCTTAGAGGGAAAGATTTTAATATTTCACCATTGTAAATGATGTTAGCTGTGGGTTTTTCATATATACTCTTTATTAATGTTCAGAAAGTTTCCTTCTATTCTGATCTTTTGCAGTGTTTTTATCAAGAAAGGGTGTTGCATTTTGTCAAATGCTTTTTCTGCATCTATAGATATGATCATGTAATTTTTTCCCTTCATTCTCTTTATATGGTGTATTACATTAATTAATTTTCTTATGTTGAACCATCCTTGCATTCCAAGAATGAATCCCACTTGGTCATGGTGTATAATTTGTTTAATGTGTTGATGAACATGATTAGCAAGTATTTTGTTGAGAATTTTCATGTCAAGTTTCATGAGAGATATTGGTCTGTAATTTTCCTTTCTTGTGGTGTCTTTGGCTTTGGTACTAGAGTAATGGTCATCACAGAATGAGTTAGGCAATGTTCCTTCTGTTTCATGTTTTTATAAGAGTTTAAGCAAGAATTGGTGTTAGTTCTTTCCTGAATGCTTGGTAGAATTCACCTGTGAAGACATCTGGCCCAGGGCTCTTCTTAGTTGGGAGGTTTTTAATGACTGAATCTATCTCTTTACTTCTGATTGGTTTGTTGAGATCATCAATTTCTTCTTTTGTCAATGTAGGCTGCGTATGTGTTTTTAGGAATTTATCCATTTCCTCTAAATTGTCTTTCTTGTTGGAATATAGTTTTTCAAAGTATCCCCTTATGATAGTCTTTATTTCTGTGGGATCAGTGGTGATATCTCCTTTCTCATGTCTTATTTTGTGTATTTGCATCTTCTCTCTTTATTTATTTGTTAGTCTAACTAAGGATTTATCAATTTATTGATCTTCTCAAAGAACCAGCTCTTGGTTTTATTTTTGTGAGTGATTTCTTATTTTGTATTTCATTTAGTTCTGCTCTGATTTTTGTTATTTATTTCTTTCCTCTTCCTTTGGGGTTAGTTTGTTGTTGTTGTTGTTGTTTTACTAATTCCTCCAAATGTGCAGTTAGTTCTTCAATTTTAGCTCTTTCTTCTTTTTGATGTATGAATTTATGGCTATAAATTTCCCTCTTAGTACTGCTTTTGCTGCATCCCATAAGTTTTGGTATGTTGTGTTAGCATTTTCATTAGTTTCAAGGTGGTTTTTAATTTCTTTTCAGATTTCCTCCTTGACCCACTGTTTTTCTAAGAGTGTGTTATTTAACTTCCATATCTTGGTGCCAAATTCAGGCCTCTGGCCCTTGCAGATTTCCAGCTTCATTCCACTGTGATCAGAGAAATTGTTTTGTAAGATTTCAATCTTTCTGAATTCATTGAGATTTTTTCTGTGGCCTAGCATGTGGTCTATCTTGGAGAATGATCCATGTGCACTTGAGAAGAATGTATATGCCACTGTATTTGGATGTAATTTTCTGTGTATGTCTATTAGGTCCTCTAATATATTGCTCAAAGTCTTTGTTTCTTTATTGATTCTCTTGAGATGTTCTATCCAAAGTTGATAGTGGTGTATTTAGTCCCCGGCTATAAATGTAGAGGCATCTATTTCTTCACTTAGTTTTTCCAATGTTTGCCTCACATATTTGGAGACATCCTTGATAGGAGCATAAATATTTATGATTGTTTGTTCTTCTTGAAGATTATCCCTTTCACTAATATGTAGTATCCATCTTTGTCTCTCTCAATTGTTTTTCATTTAAAGTCTATTTTGTCTGATATTTATATAGCTACTCCTGTCCTTTTTTGGTTATTGTTTGCTTGTTTTCCAGCCATTCACTTTCAACCTACTTGAATTCCTGGGTCTAAGATATGTTTCTTGTAGACAGCATATAGATGGGTCATATTTCCTTATCCAATCTTCCAGTCTGAGTCTTTTGACAGGTGAGTTTAATCCAATGACATTCAGTGTTATTGCTTTCAAGGAATTACTTACATTAGTCATATTTTATTTGGATTAGTGTTTGTTACATATTTTTCCTTTTTCTGTTTTTGTTTTTTTAGTTGTTTTTACACCCTCCTCCAACTCTGTCTCTCTTGTTTTTTGTTTTGTTTTTTTTTCTTTCTTCCTGCAGAACTCCCTTTAGTATTTCTTGAAGGGCAGGATTCTTGTTGGCATACTCGCTTAGTTTCTGTTTATCTGTGAATATTTTGAACTCTCCATTATTTTTGAATGCTAACTTTGCTGGATAGAATATTCTCAGTTGGAAATTTTTTTCTTTTAGTACCTTGACTATGTCATACAACTACCTTCTTTCCTCCATGGTTTCAGATGAAAAATCAGCACTTAATCTTATGGAGCCGTCTTTGTATGTGATAGTTCTCTTTTCTCTTGCTGCTGTTAATATTTTCTTTTTGTCTTTAGCATTGGATAATTTGACAAGTATATGTCTCCTCAGTAGGCCTGTTGGGATTTATGCTGTTTGGGGTGAATTGTGCTTCCTGGACATGTACATCCATCTTCCTCAACAGGTTTGGGAAGTTTTCAGCCATTATTTCCTCCAATAACCCTTTTGTCCCCTTTCCCTTCTCTTCTCCTTCTGGGATGCCTGTAATGCATATGTTTGCACATTTTGCAATGCCATTCAGGTCCCTAAGTCCCTGCTGGATTTTTTCTATCTTTTTATCAATCAGATCTGCTGTTTGATTTCAGATATACTGTCTTCCACATCACTAATTCTTTCCTCTGCCTCTTCAAGTCTGCTGTTATTTGCTGAGAGTGTATTTTTGATTTCTTGAATTGTGCTGTTCATCACCATCATATCTGTTATCTTTTTGTGTATGATTGCAATTTCTTCTGTATTCTCTCCAAGTGTTTTCTTCATATTCTTAATCTCTTCCTTCATTTCATCAAATTGGTCTTTAATATATGTTTTGAGAGCTTTAATTACTTGTTCAATGTTCTGCTTCTCTTCCTGGTTTTTATTATTTTATTTTATTTTATTTTATTTTTTAAATATTACATTCAAAAAATATGAGGTCCCATTCAACCCCACCGCCCCCACCCCCCACTCCCCCCACAGCAACACTCTCTCCCACCATCACGACACATCCACTGTACCTGGCAAGCACATCTCTGAGCATCACTGCACCCCATAGTCAACGGTCCACATCATAGCCCACAAGCTCCCACGCTCCATCCAGTGGGCCCTGGGGGGGAACCACAATGTCCCATAATTGTCCGTGAAACACCACCCAGGACAACTCCATGTCCCGAAAACGCCTGCCCATCTCATCTCTTCCTCCCATTCCCTGCACCCAGCAGCCACCATGGCCACCCTTCCCACACCAATGCCACATTTTCTCTGTGGACATTGGATTGGTTGTGTCCATTGCACATCTATGTCAAGTGGGGGCTTAGATTCCACATGGATACTGGATGCACTCCTCCTGCTTTCAGTTGTAGACACCCTATGCTCCATGGTGTGGTGGTTGACCTTCTTCAACTCCATGTTAGCTGAGTGGTCTTCCTGGTTTTTAGTTTGTCCATTGGATTGGGCCATGTTTTCTGGATTATTGGTTTGGTTTGTAGTTTTTGTTGTTGTCTGGTCATCATTTTATCTTGACTGGTTTAATCATTTGCTTAGCTTCTTTGTCTAGTTTGGGGTTAATTAATTAGTTGTTTTGTATGCATATTAAGTCTTCTCTTTGTCGCTTTGTTCTTCTTATTCTATTTCCTTGTTGTTGGCTAAGTTCACTTGAAGGAAAGTATTAGGGCCAGAGAAAGCAAAGGGAGTAAGAAAAGAAAATTAATGATAGTAGTATTGATAGTAAATGCTAACATAGGACCATGTGAGATCTAGGAGAATGGATAGTAGACTCACGTAAGGTATACAGATTTATAACAGTAAGAAAAGTAGAGCATGTATAATGAGACAGTAAACTGAATATAGGGAGGAATATAGTGTGAATTAAAAGGCCAGTGTGTTCAGGAGAGAGGGAAAGAGAAAAGAAAGGGCAATAATATAAAGAGTGAGTATAAGACAGAAAACAGAACAAAGGTATTAGAAATAAAAAGTCAGAAAAATAGGAGGCCAAACAAAGAGAGGTGTAATGTAAGAGAAACAATCAATGATGGAGGATACAAAGATGAAGAGGAAAGGGGATAGTGTTGGTGGCCAAAATCAATACACAGAGAAAAGCAGAAATGGAGGATGGAAATACAGAAAATGTGAAGTGCTCCCCGCAGCACCTAATATAAAAAGAATAAAACAGAAGAGAAAGAAAGAAAGAAAAGGAAAAAAGGGGACAAAACAGAGGGGGAAGCAAGCAAGAAAAAGAAAAAGAGGAAAAAAAAGAAAGAATAAAGGGTGTTGGGGGGATAAAGAGGAAGGAAAAAGAAGAACACAAACCAACAAAATACCGGACAAAGTTTCAAGCAAGGAATCCTCTTTGCAGTAAAATAAAATGCTTAGGGATCTGATATTCCCCCTTTCTTCCTTCCTCACTTCCCTCTCTCCCAGGGTAGCAAGAAGGTTGCCTGAGAGGTCCAGTAGGAGATTCAAGTAGGTCCTTGTTGAACCAGCTCCACACCAAAAACAATGACTTAATTTCCAAAGAGAAAGAACCTACACCTCACCAGTAACCCCAAATATGCTATTGGAAGCTTGGAAAGCACCTCCTACAGTCCCTCTCCTTTAGGTGTTCTACGAGAGGGATAGCTGATTTTCTGACTCCACCTTCTCCCAGACCAAGTTTTCTATCCCAGGGTACTTAGGTGAATTGGGCTTTCTCAGCAGATTCACCACTTCTTTTTTTCCATGCTCTCGCCAAGCCAGCTGGTATGCTCCTCCAAGTGCGAAAAAAGAAAGCTGGGGGGGGGGAGGGGCATCAGAAAATTGAAACTGCACTAGCCTGGCCCCTCTGCTGCACCTCCCACTAAATCCCTCCTACTCATGGAGTCTATCCAAAACCAGAGGGCTAGGCCAATCCCGCACCTCTGAGAGTACTGGACTCCAGAAAGGGAAGTCTGGGACACTGCAGACCCAGGGTATTTAGGTCTGTGGAACGTGGGCTACAGGGTCTTAGGGGACATGGACCTGTGGACCATGCATCTGGGCATCACCTGTCCCAGAAACACCACTGCAAAATAGAGAGTTCTCAGGGAACACTGCGGCTCCCTGCCCTAGGGGGAGGGCCCCCCAGGCCACAGCTTCCAACCTCTGTGCTTGTAACCCACAATTCTACCTTTAGCAAGCACTACTTCTGTCACTGTCTCTCCAAATTGACGTCCATACACCTCCTGCCTTGCAAGCCTCCAGGACAGCCCACTCCACCAAGACTCCAACCCCACTTGGCCAGTTCTTTGCAGGAGAGATTGTAAGGTATACTCACTCAGATGCCATCTTGCCCACAAAAATCTGCTTTCATTCTTGTTACCAAACTTTCCCCTACTCATCCTTCTTCTACCAACCTAAAACTTTCATTCTCTTAATTTATAGAGAAAATGACTTGAAATAATCTAAACCCAGATGTTAACAAGGGGTGAATTGGTATGGACATGATAAAAGTGCATTCAAATTCATTTAAAAAATTTTTTTATAGATTTTCAAAATGCAATCACTATTGCAGTTTTAATTTAAAAGAAACAGTAAATTTTCATAAATATTAAATATTTAAAAATGGGATATGAATATTTTCTTTCAAAATATGTTCTTATTCTAAAAATATACTTAATTCTGCTCTGTTCTTTAAGATACATTGTATGATTTAAGCAAAGTCAATACTGGTACATTATTATTTGGTGTATGTAAAGTCAAAGAATTCAAACAAAGCTACAAATAATCTCAATTGCTGTGATGTTTTGAAGCTGTATGTGTCCCAGAAAGGTATGCTCTTAAAGTAAATACTTTCCAGTGGCTATGAACTCACTGTAAGTAGGATCTTTTGGCGAGTAGTATTTTAAGATGTGACCCATCTCTTTCAAGGTAGGTCTTAATCCTCTTACTGGAGTCCTTTATAAGAGAATGAAATTCAAACAGAAAGAAATTCATGCAAGCAAGAAGCCGGGAGGAATGAAATCAGGAAGATAAGACCAGCAGACATGACCATGTGTCCTGTCATGTGACAGAGGAGTCCAGGATTTTGGGGAGCCTGTCTTCAGAAAGAAGGCATTGTCTTAATGATGCCTTGATTTGCATGTTTTAACGACCTCAGAACTGCAAGCCTGTAAGCTAATTAATTCTCATTTTAAAAACCAACCCATGTTGCTTTTATCAACCTAGTAAATCAGGACAGTAGTTGTTATACAGATATATATTACCTACATGTCAAACAAGATATGAATAATTGTTATTCTAAGGATTTGGCTTTGGGACTTTAGGTAAAATAAAATTCAAGGGTCTGTGAGGGTATTTTGCAAAATATAATTGTTTGGTGACAGAAATGATTCATATAATATTTTAATCTGTACTAGATGTTATAAAGGCAAAAAATATAAATCATATGTATTTCTTACACTCAAGACAATTAAATTCTGAAAGGAGACAAACATATCTATGTAAAAGTACCTAAATTTATGTACATATAAATTCATGTGTACACATGCATACGTGTCCAGTTGTATTTTTAGTAGCAACCTTGATGTTTCTTATATGCCTAAGTAAAAATATATCACATGATTAGATAATAAAATCGTATTCCATTTACCTTTCTTTAGAGCTGTGATTAGCCTGTATATTAGCTCATGAGCAAAGATCCCAAGGGTGGACAAAATTAAAGACACATGGTTTAAAGAGCTGAAGGCACTTATTGTTAAATAAAAAAAAAAAAAAAAAAAAAAACTGCATTCCAATCCAGGACACGAGTTGCATTTTGTGTACCACTAGCTCCCTCATCAGGTGCGAATGAGCAGTACACAAAGCGGAGGAGGACATATAGCTGCTTCCGAGTGGCATATACTCATGCGCCTGCTCCGTAATTGTGCTCATGACGGGTTATACCTCACAATAAGTCCATAATGTACTGTATTCATGATTCCAATACATAGTGAAACTATTAACTTGGTGACAATTTTTACTATTTATATTAAAGAGAAAAGTATAAATATAACCACAAATCTCGATAAAATAAAGTAACTACTGTATTTGTCTAAGAAGTAACCAAAAAGCTTTATTTTTCCTTTAATGTGAATTTAAAAATGGAAGAAATAGATTTAAAAAAAAACACTGTAGCATTTGTTTTATTGCAATTTAAATTCCTTCGCTATTTTTAGTCAGGATTTTGAAAGGCATTGGTTACAATGAATACTTATGCCCATTAGGATTTGCAGTAGTATGTTTTCTAATTATACCTGAGGTTTCCCGCCACTTTTTGAGCTTTTTTCAGAGGAGAAAATTAGAAAGTTGTCTTGTAGAACAGAAATGTGCCCAGAGTTATTTTATTTTCCTAAACAAGCATTAGGGTAAAATCTTAACAATATTTAAAATGAATGGTAAACACAGATAAATAGGTAGCATTGTCAGATTCGCTGATTAATTAATTTAATACACTGGAAGTTAACATCAGTTTTGTAACAAACATTCCTTATTAAACGTCAAAAGCCCTAGCTAGAGAAAGGAGAAGAATCAGTTCTTTGTATGAAAAATACAATTCATATTTCCTGATGAGTTTGGGAATTGTGCTCTATTCTTAGAAGTGTTTGTAAGCTTAGCATTACAGATATGTACTATTTGAATTTAACTTTAATATATTATAAAGTATTTAAATCTTATAAAATTTTCAATTTAAAATTATCCATGGAACATAGATATTAAAGAGCTCAACCCCCTTTTAAGACTCACATATTCTGTGGCTGATGCAACTTTATATCATCTTTGCAAATAAATCATTTTTTGAATTATCCACAACAAATTTTGCTTTAAAAATATTTTCCTAATTGTCAAACTGTGAATTATTATAAAGAAGATGCCTATAAATTACGCTGTCTTAATGGATGAGACATGGATATAATCTTAAACATTGCTTAAGGTAGTGGTATAATTTCCAGACTCCCTGAAGATAACCAGATGTGTTTGTGAATAAAAAAAAGTAAGTCTCTGTACTCACATTAATGAGAAAGAAATTGCTGGAATTGGTCTAGTATGCTGATTTTTAAAGCACATATAAAAATGTTGGAATAATATCACCACTATGTCACCGTTTCTTCCTGGAAATGAAAATAACTGTATTTTAAAGCTCAGGTGACAGTAAGTCTATAAAAAGGGTTATTGGCTTTGAAAGTAAAGGTTTTCTGAAGGGATAAATCCTGTTGCTGAGGATAGAAACATATACCAGTATTAGGCAGCACAACTCCCTGGAACAATGATTATTGTTATGTAATTATACTTCCCAGTGTGTTATGTGGGAAGAAAAAAAAAATTAGTTTGCCAGAACTGCGCATCTATCTTCTGTCACTCTCTAACTCAGGCCCTATGTCTGTTCATTCAATGATAGAACAAAAAATTCTCTTGATCCTCTTGTACAATTTCCCACCTATGAAGAAGCCTTCTCATCTCGCTCCTCTGTCCCTGCCACTCTCTTCATTCCCACCCACTCCTCAGAAGTACGTGAGAATGCTGTGCCAGCCTGTTATCTAAGCAGGCAGGGAGCCCTGGTTCTCTTGGCAGGAGGTAGTTGAGTGCGGAGGTGTGAGTGTCCTCTTCGTTGATAGTTTAGCTATTGTATCCACCTAAGTTTTTTACTTCAAAGGACAAACATTATGTTAGAGTATCTTCAATTTCCAATAATATTGAAAAGTGAATGGAAAAAAAAAGTCAAAATGAAATGGTAAATAAATTAAAAATGGTAAAAATAAAAATTTGGACTGTTGGAAGTATTTGTGGGAGTAGTTGTGGGAGTGTATGAACAAGTATTTGACATTTTTAAATTTCTTGGCTATGCTGCTAACTGGTACTTTGTGGTTGCTGCAAACTCAGAGATTGCCTGGGTGTTTGATATTAAGCTGAATAAATACTCCTAACTAATAAGCATATGATCTTGAAACACTATTTCTGTTAGGTTATAAATTGTTAGTACTTTGATATAAGAAGTGCTTGATAGTTCAGTCAATGGCCATTTCACTGAGCACTATTCTTTTCACCCTTTCATCATGTAGTAAACTCTTTTCTAACTCAGGTAAGCAATAGCTGATCTCAATAATGTGGCGATATACTCGACCGAAGAGCAGCAACCAGAAGTAGGGGTGTATTTCTGCTAAAACACCTGAATACTGCCCATGGGGAAATAACTTTAATGTCAGTCCTATGCTTGATGTAGCAAGTGCTCTTTGGTGAGTTGCACTCTTTTAATAAGATTATTTGTAAGCATAATGGGGAGTATGGAAATGTGCCAATTGAGGAGGCAATGGGAGAGGGATAATGGGGATAATGAGCAACAGGGAGGGCGAAACAAGTAGGCCAAGGAAATCGGGCACATTGAGACCCTTGTAAAATCAAGTGAGTGAATTATAGCCTAAGAGGATGTCGAATGGTAATTATTAATGTGTTTTATACCCAAGGGTGTGAAAGTCACTTTATGCATTCTCTTTTTGATAATTAAGAGTAATTTATAGGCTTGCCACTTTTCCTGTTTCAAGTGGCAAGCCTCCAATTCTTTCTCTACTATGCTGTATAGTGAAATGGAAGCAGGGCCAGCTTTAGAATAAGCATGCAATTCCTAAGCTATAGCTCTTAAATAAATATTTTGTAATATGACTTTATTATATTATCTTCTAATTAAATATTTCTTTATAGCAGGAATAAAGTTTGCATTCAATGATAATTTGGGTTTATGTATTTTCTTTATGAAAACATTAAGAGGCATCTAACTTTGAGAACTGGAGATAGGATGCTTGCAGCAATAACTTAATATCTGTATTCTATTCAATCCCGGGGTTGTTTATGTATATAAAATTTTGACAAACATTCATTGGAGCATCTCATCAGCACTTATATCTTTTTCTAATGGATCTGTCTTTTATTGTTGCTGTGATACAAGCTATGATACCTTTTCCATGATCCCCTCAAATCCCACTTTTACAACCCTAAATTATGGCAGGTATTAAGCTGACAACAAAGATCAGAAATAAAATCAGTTGATTGACTGCTATCAGGAAAATATTAAGAAGATGTTGAGGATAGAGAACCAATGCCAATATGGAGGGAGGGCTGCTTTTAAATTTTTTCTTTAATTTTTGAACTCCTTCATGTATTAGATTAGTATCATTGGATCAGATGTCAAAAGTCCCCTTCTGATATTATAATCCCCACTCTGGATAAATGGCTTAACCTTCATAAACTATAGTTTCCATTTCTTTAACGTGAAGATTGTGTCTATTTCATGGATTTAGTGTTTGAACAGAAGATGAGATGTTTACTGTTACTTCTTTTGAATCCCATTCCTGTCTACATCCTTGCTTCTCCCTTGCTCTACCTCCTTTCCAAACCATCACATAAAAACCCCAAGGAATGTCCCCATAACAGCAATTTGGCAAACACTACCTTTGTGAACTGTACCCCAGGTTCTCATTGAGCTTGATGCTCAATTTATAACTACACATTTCTGTCAACATGTAAAACAGCAGATTAAAAAGAGACCATCCAACTCCCACTACATATACATGTGCTTTTTTACATTTCTTTATCAAGTAAAACATGTTTTATTTCAAGTGAGAAAGAATACTTAATAATATATTATTAGAAGGCAGAAAGGTATGACAATAAAAGTGGTACAATGTAGGATCTTTGAAGATTTCACAAGATTTCATCTTGAAGGCAGGTGAGTTCCCATATTTTAATTCTTTGGGTAATGACTTTTGTTCTTGCTATTTAATCGATTTTAAAAGCAAAGCTCATTTTTATTTGCAGTTTTCATTTGCAAACTAGTTACATAAATTTGGCCTTTAGTTTATTAATTCAGCTTTTTCAAATTGTAACCATAGACATCTGAGGATATTGCAAATATATTGGGTCAGTTTTAAAAAATATTTTCCCTTAAAATATTCCTATATTATTCATGTCAGAAATATGTTTCTCTAATTGGTTGTTTTAGAGTAATCCCATTAAATGTATGTTACCATTTCATTATAAAACTTTATACTATTTTCCTTTAGGTTTCCAGTTTTATTTGGAAAAACAAAAATCTTGAGACACTTACATTTAGGAGGAATAAAGGGATGGTTTCCTAATATCCATCAAGAGTTGGTTCTATAATTCAGATATTTCTGGTTAAATCCAAAGATTATTCTAAATGTCTCTGTTTGAACAGCATCAACATTAAATGACTGAAAACAAGATAGTCTAGAAAATTAGTTTTTATAGGTTTTCTTGGCTGAAAATTCTCACTTATAAATCTCACTTTTAAAAATGCTAATTTATCATGCTTTTCCAGATTCTGAAATGCCTTCTCTGCTCTGTATTTAACTATTTAACTTCTTTTTCTTATTACTTTTATATTTAGGACATAAAACATTAAAACAAAACTACCAATGTACCAAAATCCATGTTCCCCTAAAAATACACAAATTTTCTTGTTTTGAAAAAAACTATAATAATTATGTTTAAAAGACATATATTTTATTTCTATTGCAAGTATTTTGGATTAAAATATTGATCAGTCAGTCATGTCCTTCCACACATTATGATCACTGAATTTACTACCACAGATTTTGTGAAACGAAATTTCTTTTCAAAGCCACTCTGCAATAATTATGGCAAGGCTCATTCAAATGCAGAGGCAAACAGTATATTTGTATAGAAACTTAGAAAATGTTTGAAAAGGAAAAATATTTCATCCAGCTGAATATTTTTGGATACTAAAATATTCATAAATTCATGTTTAATTAGTTTTATATAATCAATTTTGATTCAATATCATTTAATGGTGATAAATTTTAAGAAGTGTATGTTTGACAAACATTGTATCTGTGATTATAGTCTTTGGTAAACATTTAATATACAATGGCAAGGTAGTTTCTTTTAAAAAAATTTTTGTACCTAAAAAGCCGTACATTTAATGTCAACATTTTCTTTTTACCTGTGTGTCATAAACCAATAATATACTCTACATTAAAATTTAAATCTTGAGACAGTAGTACAGCATTGAAAAAAAGTTTAAACAAGCACACATTTAACCTACATTGTCATTTGTCAGATTACTATATTAAAATGAAGCCAGGGAGCCAAGAGTGCCTGCAACTGCAAGCAGGAGAATGGCATGCATCATCCATGTGGAAACTAAGCTGCCTCTCGATATAGGCATGGAGTGGACATAACCATCTCAGGGTTCACAGGATGGAGGAATAGAGTATGGATTAAAGTGGACTTACTGATATTCTGTTATGAAACTGTTGTGATTAGTAATAGAAGAAATTGTAGCATTGATGTGGAGAAAGTGGCCACAGTAGCTGCTGAGGGTAGGGAGAGGGAAGAAAAGATGTGATGCTGGGGCATTTTCAGGACTTGGAGTTGTCCTGGGTGGTGCTGCAGGAACAGATGCTCGACATTTTGTGTCCTGCCATGGCCCACTGGGTGGACTGGGAGAGAGTGAAAACTACAAAGTAAACCATTATCCATGTAGTGCAGCAGTGCTCCAAAATGTATTCACCCATTGCAATGAATGCCCCACGATGATTGAGGGACATATGGGACCTCTTTTTTTTTTAATGTAACATTAAAAAAAATAAAGAGATATGCTATGTTAAAAAATAAAATAAAATAAAATGAAGCTTGAAAATCAACTTGAAAAACTTATTCTTCCTCAAGAAGAAGTATAAACAATCTGGAAATTATCAATTGCATGAATGAAACACTGAATGTAGTTAAATCACGTTTAGTAGTTGCTAAAAAAACCACCCCTCCTGGAAATTACCAAACCATTTACATGTGAAACTAAGTCATCTTCATTTTCATCATAACGTTCATCATGGATGAACTTCATTTCCAATTCTTAGATCTTCATAATAATTCATTGTTTTTTTCAAACTTACTGAGATTTTGTACATTGTTCAATGAGTATTTTTAACCTCTTCCAAATAGTCTTTATGTGTTAGTTTGTTCAATGGATTTTTATTTTCCTTTTTTTTTTACAATGGATAAGAATCAAGCTCATCTTGAGAATATGATTTGTGATTCTGAAGATGGAAAATAATTCTTGGCAAAGTAGTCTCCATGAAACCTTTGTCTTCTTTTATAGCAAAATATTCCAGCCAAAGCACTTACAAGTACTAAGAGGAGAGCCATACCCACCATACTAATCATGATCGTGCCAATTGTGTCATTCTTAATTGTTGTCAAAATTGACAATGGGAAGGGCAATTTTTTAGGTTCTGTTGCTGGGTCTTTGATATCAGTAGATGAGGGATGCCACTGAACTGTAGGCTGAAGGATGGTAGTAGGAGGAGGATCTGAAATGTAAATGAGCTTTGGATCACTTCTTTGGCCAAGGGAATTGGTCACTTTACAGGCATAAACCCCAGAATAATTGAAAGTCAGTGGATGGACAAAATGAAGACTGTTTCTGAAGCCAATATATCATCCAGCCACTGCTAATCCAACCTGCTACACACAGATTTGAAGGGTGGTGGATTTGTAATAGCATTACACTTGAAATTAATACCTTTTCTTCTTACAAACCTATTTCCATTATACCTTGTTACTGAAACCTCAGGAGCATACTGGATCTCTAATATGAGAGAATATGGGATTTACTCGTCCAAGAGTGAATTTTTTTTTGCCAGCTGAAAAAAAAATATTTTCCTAATATTTTTTTTAACTTTTTAAATTGAACTTTACCATTCCTATATAAATACACATAAACTATAAGTGTATAGTAAAAGTTGTGAACTTACAAAACAAATATACATATCATCATACAGGATTCCCATACATAGATTGGATATTTTAAAACACAAATAATTGATCTTCCTCAAGCAAATCTGGTTGGAAACAACTTGTATTGGCTGACAGTCATTGCTATTTCATTTGGAAAAGAAATTGTAGCAAATTCCATTTCACCAAGATCACTTTCCCAATCAATATGTTCTCCAGGTTCTCTTGCGGCTGCCGTACAAACTGCTGCTTACTGTTTCATTTCCTTCAACAATTAAAGAATCTGGCCCTTTAATCAGGTTTACAGTGGGTTCAACCTGTACAGTTACAGTTGTAGATGACTGGGCATTTCCAAGTAGGAATGTAACAGCTTTGCATAGGTGCTTTCCAGAATCAGATAATCCTTTGCAATGTAGAGCAACTGTTGTATCATTAAGAAAATAATTCTTAAATAAGACTCTTTCCTGATAGTCCCCTAGAATAGAGTATCCATATTGAGAATGATGAACTGCAACAGTTGGTGACTTTTTGCCATGTATCACCCCATGCAGGTGGGAGAAAAGGAGGAGCCCCTCAGAGCCACACTTTGACTCTCCTGCCCTCTCAACCCTGAGCCTCAGCAGAGTTGTAAATCCTACTCTCTGGTTCATTGGACTTACCCAGGTCAGCTAACAGGGAAGTGAAGATGGTCAACCACACACCAAGGAACAGAGAGTGCCTAAAACTGCAAGCAGGAGAATTGCATCCATCAACCATGTGGGATCTAAGCCCCCTCTTGATTTAGAGGTTGAATGGACATCACCAACCCAGGGTCCACAGGATGGAGGAATAAAATGGATTAGAGTGGACTTACTGATATTCTGTTAAAGAACTCTTGTGATTAGTAATGGAAGAAATTGTATCACTGATGTGGAGAAAGTGTCCACAGTAGTTGCAGAGGGCAGGGAGAGGGAAGAAGAGATGTGATGTGGGGGCATCTTCGGGACTTGGAGTTGTCCTAAATGATGTTGCAGGGACAGATGCTGGACATAATATATCCTGCCATAACCCACTGAATGTACTGGGACAAAGTGTAAACTACAATGTAAACTATAATCCATGCAGTGCAGCAGTGCTGCAAAATACATTCACCAAATGCAATGAATGTGCCATAATGATGAAAGAGGCTGTTGATGTGGGAGGGGTGGGGTGAAATGTGGTGTATATGGGAACCTCATATTTTTTAATATAACATTTTTTTGTGATCTATGTTATCTTAAAAAATATAATTAAATTTTAAAAAATTTAAAAAGTAAAAAAAATACTTTATACTTTGTGTATTTCCCCTTAAATAAAGATGGTTTGTTTTGATTATTGTTAAATTGAAATCACAGTTGAAATCTTGTTTAGCTTTTCCTCACCTCTGTCTTTCAATGTCTAATCCTGCAAACAAATGGATGTATATTTGACATACGTCACTTTAAATATCATCTATAGACACTCATATTATTTTTAATGATAACATGCTAATAGTCTATCAATGTTTTAAAAGTGATTTAAGAATAGCTGGGTTTTAAAAAACAAGATTTGCTAATACACATGATATCCTTATAAACATAATTAAAATATATTGAATTTACATGTTTTCACAATTAATTTTATTTTTGAAAACCTATAATATGAACTGCATTATAAATAAAAACATAGAAATTAATTCCATCTTTTAAAATACCAATCTAAAACATTATCTTGAATTCTGACTATAAGATTGGTTTTGTATGTATTCATAAAGCATTTAATCTTTGAGGCATTTGAAATCCACATATAATCTGCCTTAATTCAAAAGGAAGTGACATATTATTAAGTCTGACGGACTAATTTACAATATGCAGTTATAGCAAGTACATCAGTTCATTTCATTCTTTCACTTGCCAAAAATCAACAATCTTCAATAAGTCCATGATGATTCCATCCACATTATCTTCCTGAAGAGACACTGTGAGCTTAAAAGAAAATGAAAGGAAAAAAGGTGAATTTTTTTTGTCACAAAATGAAAAGAATATTTTAATTGTGTTATATACAATATTAAAACCTTTTTATCAAATCATCATCTTCTCCCAACTGTCATATGGTTTAATTCTGAGATTCAAATAACAAAAAATATAAAGCACTAATACTAAAAATGTTTTGGCATGTAAAAGTGACCTTTAAGATACTTTAAACAGAATTACAATCCTTAAATATTTTCAAAGGAATAAAATGATCAGACAACCTACAGTGTTTTTCCTTTATCATATTGTCTTAAATTGCTATAAACTTTCCAACTGAGTGATTCATTTTTCAAATTCCATGTAAAGTTCATTATCTGAATGGTGGGATAAGAAATTTCATTAGGAACATTAATTGGCACAACATAAATGACTGGATATGATAACAAGACCAATCAGAATACTTTGTTTTGAAGTGTCACCATCCACTTTCATTTTGCTATTGAATTCCCTTTAACTTTGCCTCTCGGTAAATGTGGGAGAAAAGTTCCTGCCTGTGGAAAATGTCAGTGTAGGAGGGCAAAGACTGCTTTCTAATTTTGCAGTCTCATTTTCATCAAATAAAATGATGTAAAATTTACTTTAAGTACACTAAAAGGAAATACTAAAATTTGTCTCCTATTTTGTGCTATTTTCATCATTTATTCAGTTGCATCTTAATTTATTAAAAAATATTTAATAAATATCTACAAATTCCTTAGCTCCCTGCTTGATGGTTGGCATAACATAGGAAAAAAATAAGCAAAGTTTTCATTCATATGGACCATCATGTTGCCTACTTCCTATGTGTATGTTCACTATATCATGGTAGAAGCAGGAAAGACAGAAAATTAAGTATTTTTCCTTACTTCTTTTTTATTAGTAGTAATAACACTGGCCTAATAATTTTTGTGACAATCACATGATCTTATGTATATTAAACATTTTAATCCCTTGCTTTAGTACACACTGTGTGTTAAAACAAGTATTTTGTATCATTATAATTATGTAGTCAAACAGTAATGAAGATGATGCAAAGAATTGAAAGTTTACTGTCTGAAAACCTATGGACATATTTTTATAATATTTCTGCCATTTGTTTTAAAAGGTAAAGTTATTTACATAGCCTTAATCTAATATTCATCTGTAACATCCCCTCATTAGGGAAAAAATTTTAAAATACTTCCTGGAAACAAGGAAATGTGTTGGGTTTCAGATCATTTGAGTAAAATGGATATTAAAAAATCATCTACTCCAAATTATTTGATTGTGAAGTTCATATTCTTTGAACCTGAACCAAAATTCCAGACCAATTGTGCCAAATATTATTTTCTTGAACAATGTGCTAAATAATTTTTTGGCCAGTGTTTTGCCATTTTCAAAATATTCAAAACAAAACAAAAAAACTATGATTATTATTAACAAGTAAACTTCAAACATCAAAGCAACATCTTTACACACACATAAATTTGGGTCATGGAGATTCCAAAATGACTGAATGCTTTTATATGCATGTAATATCAACACTAAGACATAATAAAGCCTGTTCTATACTTCCTCATATAGTATGTACCTAAAGAAGGTGAAATTGAAAGCCGTGTATTCAGTCAAGTCATGCTGTCAATAGCCATCATTTGCCTGAATGACTCAGGCTCTGAAGACCTCTCTTCAATAACAGATGGCTAGTTACGTTCCAAACAAAACAGTTAATTTCCCTTAGCAATACTCTTGGTTTAACCAACATATAAACTGTCTTGGCTTCCTTAGAATATAAATCTACCCAATGCTCTCTTCCAAGTTTATAGCCAAAGTGGATTTCCCAAGTGTACCATATTTGCCTGATTGGATCCAGAGTAAAGAAAACAGATATAGCTAAAAGGAAGTTATATGTGCAGGCCTACCTTTCTTTACTTCAGTTATACTCCAGTAATTATATGGCTTTATTCCTTTGGAGAGTCAATAGGAAAAGAACTAGTCAAATTTTGCAACTTTGTAGAAACTTTTCTCTGGAGTACTATATGAAAGCAAGAGAAGGGAATTACTGGAGTTCATTTTCAGAAAGTTGTGATTTTTCCCCCAAAGTAATATTATTTAAGAGTAAGAATACTGCTCACTAGATCACTTATAACCAATTTTATGTATGAAGGACTTCAAATTAGAACCAAGAATAAAGACACAAACCAGGGTATTATGGTACAGATTTCTTAAGTCATAAGAAAAAATTGCGGAAAAAGTTATGGTATGTTTAAAATGTAAGAACAACTATAGAAATATTCAGAGGCCATCTGCTCTCTGTAAATATAAGGTTTATTGTAGACATAATTCATGATACATTTTTGCCTTCTCTTAATATTGGAAATTTAATTTATATTTTTCAGTTAAATAGTTTTCACCTTAATATATAAATAATAAATGTTAGAAAGTAGGATGCTATAACTCAGATTCTCTATGATAGTTTTCAGAGTGGTTAGATGGAATGTGATTTATGAAAGGAAATGCTTGGGAAAACAAATGGAAAGATGCATTCACGTATGTGCCTGTATTAGTCAGCCAAAGAGGTGCTGATACAAGTACCAGAAATCTGTTAGTTTATATAAAGGATATTTATTTGGGGTGAAAGCTGACAGTTACAAGGCCCTAACAAGTCCAAATCAAGGTACCATAGAGGTATTTTCTCACCAAAGTCTGATGCCACGTATTGAAGCAAGATGGTTGCCAATCTTTATGAGCAGTCAGTCTTTTTTCTGATCTCTGCCCTAGGCTGAAGGGCTCATTTCTTTCCAGACCTTCTCAACTGCTCAGAGCTCTGTTCTCTTCAACTGCAAACTCTCACATGAATGGCTCAACTCTCCCTGGGATTTTGGCTGTTTGAGCCTTCTCCTTTCTGTCATGTGATAGGACCAAAATGACTCGGTTGTATCCTCTTCTGTCTCTCTTCTTCAGTGAGTGTCCATTTATATTAGCTCACCAAGGGGGTGGAGGATTAAACTGAGTTATATCCTCCTGACAATCAAAGGGTATCATGCTTAAAGGAACAGACAAGTTTACAAATATAATCTCTCTTTTTGGAATTCATAATCTCAAACTGCCACTGTGCCAAATAGAGTTTAGTCTTTTATAATATGTTTATTAAAAGAAGCTATCTATATTTTCATTTAGTTTGCATTATAGTCAAATATTACAGACAAAAATGTTGATGGGAATAGAAACCGTGTTAGATTTTTGTTAAAGAGCTGAAAATTTTTAAGTAAAGGAATTACAACAACCATCCACAGAAATCTTTTCTCACTTAATTACTCTGAATGGATCCCTCTGAGAACACTCTATGAAATAAACGAGTATGTTAAAACCACAAATGGCAGTTCAAGTGTTCGTTCATAGATACATTTCTTTCCCAGAATGATTGTTGTTCTTACTTAGGTATTAAGAGTTCACTGAACCTTAGGTATGGAAAAAAGAACTAAAGGTATTTTGCTAAAGAAAAATGAAAATTTCCCTAATTTTTTGAGGATACTTTATTTTCACTCATTATACCAAAGAATATGGCCCTTGAGAAATATGTATAATTTTCCAAAGATCTCACCTCAGATTTTGTAGTGTCATAATTTTCCCTCAGAGATAATTCAGTCTTTCATTCTTACATGCTTTTGTGGAATATAGTCAGCTTCTGTTTGATCAGTATTTCCACAGCAAGCAGAGGCTATGGTTTTATCTCTAGCCACAAAAGACCAAAATATCAAAAATTAATATGTTGGCTATTTAAGACTTAAATCATGCACAAAAACACACAGCAAACACATAAGTATTCTCTACATTAGACTTTATATTTAGATTCTATATGCTGAAGAAAGAAAATATCATTGATGATATGCTTGTTATACTACTTGAAGACATATTCTTAATTTTTGAGATGATCTTTCTAGTAACATGTGTAACAATCCTAACTGATATATTATCATACCATGTGTGAGAAGAAACTCAGAAGGTTTGTCAACTATTCTTAGTTCAGGCATTTGATATATAAGGATAGAGAAATCATTTGGCCACTTTGGATTTCTGACTTATTTCTACTTACCAGCAAAGCATAAGGGGAAAAATGGTGTGGAATGAAAGCACTGAGACAAAGATTAATGGCAGATATTGAAGATGCCTATGTTTATATCTGATAATGTCTGAGGGGAGTTAGCGAACAAGACACTGTAAATTTGTAGTCCCAGTAGAAGTCAACCAATTCTATTCTTAAGTATAATTAACCAATCAAACACTTATTTTCTTGAAGTGACATCATCAAGATGGTGATATAAGACATCCTGGGAAGATTTCCCTTTAGAAATAACTAATACAAGACAAATCCCTCTTGCTTGGGGCTCTAGAGGAAGGTAGAGATTGGAGAAGGACTTCACAAACACTGAATCAAAGAAAATAAAAATCACCAAAAAAAGACAGGAGATCTGCAATTAGGACTTGCCAGTGCAGAAACCCCCAATCCTTATTCAGTCCTTCATGGCTTAAGAGTCATAGTAGCATAAGTACCTCCAGCTGTAGACATACCCTACAGAGCAGTGACAGCAGTGAGTTAAAACCTGTACTTGTAAGGGTTCTCTAAGGAAACAGAACCAACAGGAGATACCTGTAAATAGTATGAGATTTTATAAAATTGTGTCATGTGACTGTTGTTGTCTCCAAGATGTAGACACCAACTAGTATTGTGTCTCTTTTTTAGTGGTAGGAGAGGTGAGATGCAACAGTATATCCCTCACTTTATTTATTTTTTCTTGGTTTTTAGTCCACATATGTCCTTTTTTAAAAAAAGTATGTATTTTTAAAGTTAATAGATCACACAAAATGTTATATTGAAAAACTTAAGAGGTTTCCGTATACTCCACTCCCCACGCCCTACGCCCATCACTTTTTAAAATTATTTTTATTTATTTCCCCCCTTGCAGCTTGCTTGCTGTCTGCTCTCTGTGTCCATTCACTGCACATTCTTCTGCTTATCTGCTTGTTTCCCTTTGTTGCATCATCTTGCTGGGCCAGCTCAGGCATGGGCCATCACCTATCCATGGGTGCAGGCTGTCAGCTCTCTGTGGGCATGGGACATCAGCTCTCCATGGGTGTGGACCAGCTTGCCTTCACAAGAAGCCCCTGGGACACAAACCCAGGGTCTCCCATATGGTAGACGAGACCCAAATCGATTGAGCCACAGCCACTTCTCCCATCATCTTTTTCAGTTTGTAATTTTTTGAAGATACATAGATCACAAAAAAGTGTTATGTTAAAAAATATGAGGTTCCTCTATACCCCCCACACCCTTCACCCTATTCCTCCCACATCAAAAATCTCCCTCATCACTGTGGCACATTCCTAGCATTTGGTGAATACATTTTGGAGCACTGCTGCACCACATGGATAATAGTTTACATTGTAGTTTACACTCTCCCCCACTACATTCAGTGGGTTATGGCAGGATATATTATGTCCATCATCTGTCCCTGCAATATCATTTAAGACAACTCCAAGTCCTGAAAATGCCCCCACATCACATCTCTTCTTCCCTTTCCCTGCCCTCAGCAACTACTGTGGCCACTTTCTCCACATCAATGATACAATTTCTGCCATTACTATTTGCATGAGTTCTATAATAGAATATCAGTAAATCCACTCTAATTCATATTTTATTCCTCCATCCTGTGGACCTTGGGTTGGTGATGTTCACTCCACCTCTAAATCAAAAGGGGGCTTAGATTTGACATGGATGATAGATGCTATTCTCCTGCTTGCAATTGTAGGCACTCTCAGTTCCCTGGTGTGGTGGTTGACCATCTTCACCTCCCTGTTAGCTGACCTGCATAAGTCCAATGAACCAGAGAGTAGGAGTTGCAACTCTGCTGAGGCTCAGGGCCCAGCTGACACATGGACAGTCCAGAGATTCAAGTCTCCTGAATATACACCAACCCTAGCACTAACCACAGGTTCCATAAAAGTGGCAGAAGAGGCATGTATAGAAAGGTCACATCTGAGTCCAGCTTCATCACACTCAGGAACACAAATTCCAAAGTAGGACCCACTGACATGGCACTTAACTCCAGAGCCATCTGCCATTACCACAGAATCTGTGGGTCTCTGTAGTCCTCAGGAGAAGCAGTACCTGGGGTTATACCTACTTTGGTTGTCTCTGTGGTCCTGTTGAGGTATACGTAAGCATGACCTCTCTGATTTCAACATGCCCTGCATCATTGGACACCTAGAAATTTCTCTGAGGTGGAAGCCCTCTGTATTTTTCCTGGATTTATCTCCCATTAACTCTCACAATGCCTTATCAATAAGTCTAGAGTAATTGCTACTTCTTGCTTGCTAGGTCTAATCAGTATGATATCATCAATATAATGGACCAGCATAATGTCTTGTGGGAGGGAGAGATGATTAAGATCCCTCCAGACAATATTGTGATATAGTGCTGAAGAGCTGATATACCCCTGAGGCAGGGCAGTGAAAATACATTACCGGTCTTGTCAGCCAAAAGCAAACTGTTTCTCATGGTCTTTACTAATGGCAATTGAGAGGGAAAAAAGCATTTGCCTTATCAGTAGCTTCATACCAGGGTACTAGGGGATGTGTTCATTTGCTCAAGCCATGATACCACATCTGGAAGAGCAGCTGCAACTGGAGTTACCCCAACTAAGATAAGGATGATCTACTGTCATCCTCCAAGATTAATCTGGTTTCTGTAGAGGCCAAATATGAGAATTGAAGAGTAATATGGTAGGAATCATCTCCCCTGCATCCTTCAAGTCCTTGATAGTGGCACTGATCTCTTCAATTACTCTAGGAATCCAGTACTGCTTTTGATTTTGCTAGCTAGGAATAGATCTAGTGGCTTCAAATTGGCCTTTCCTACCATAGTAGCCCTCACTCTACAAGTCAGAGATCCCATGTGAGTATTCTGCCAGTTACTGAGTATGTCTCTTCTAATTATACATTCTGGAACTGGGAAAACAACCACAGAAATGACCACTGAGCCCAATGTGAAACAGATATGATCTAAAACTCCATCAATTACCTGACTTCCATAAGTCCATATTTTGACTGGTGGACCACAGTGATATTTTGGGTCTCCTGCAATTAATGTCACTTCTGAGCCAATGTCTATTAATCCCCCAAAATATCTGATCATTTCCTTTTCCCCAATGCACATTTACACTGGTAAAAAGCTGGAGTTCTCTTTGGGGAAAGCTAAGAGGATGACTTATAGAATAAATATTTGGTAGTGTAAGAGGATCCTTTCCCAAGGGGACCTGGCCTTCCCTTTAGTCAAGGGGCTCTGGGTTTTGTTTCCAGAGATCTCAAGTATGTAGCTGCATGAAACAAGACATTCTTTCAGAGTATGCATAGAAACTTTCACATCATTCATGTGGCAGTTAAGTTGCAAATTTGAAGTCCTTCATTCATCCCATTTTTTTTAACTATATCTAGTATATTAAGGAAGATTCACCCAACAACCATCCAACATCATTTTACCTTTTAACTCCATAAAACTGTTAAGGTATTAAAAGTACTTTCAACCAGATCCTTCCTCTTAAAAAACATGAAGGTAGACATCTTCAGTGGTGATATTTTGCTTATTTCGATTGCCAACTCACGCTGGGCAGTCAGTGACTTCTTGATTATTGGAAAGAGAGTCAAAAGTTGCCTTGAGTCTAATCAGCATAGAAATTCAATTGCAGTTATCCCATAACCAATCCCATTTTTTAAGATTATGTTTCTCAAGAACCACTCCCACTATCAAGCTGTATTAGTCAGTGTTCTCTAGGGAAACAGAATCGAGAGGAAATATCTGTAAATAGTATGAACTTTTATAAAGTTACTTTACATGACTGTGGGGATGCATAAGCCCAAATTCCACAGGGCTGGCTGCAAACAAGGGCCTTGGATGAAGGTACTTGATGAGTTTCCAGGAGATGCTGGCCATCAGAATTTAAGGCGGAATTCTTTCTGACTGCTGAAACCACTTCCCCTTTAAAGCCTTCAACTAATTGGATGAGACATCACTCATTGCTGATGGCAAGCTCCTCACTTGATTGTAGATGTAACCAGCAATCTATGCAATCAGCTCACTGGTGATTAAAGTCCATGAAATGCCAATGTACTACAATTGGCACAGTGCTTGCTTGACCAAACAACTGGTGCCATTAAACTGAGTTGACACTTTTACCTAACCATCACAAACCCCACAAATATCCAGGCACATAGAACAGAGGCTACAGAGACCTAAGGTAGAAACCCATACAGCTGGCAAGCACTGTGCACGTAAAAAGGTCAACAGAACACAAAAGACATTGTCAACAGAACTGTCAGCAAGTGGTGCACACCAAGGTAGTCTCAAAGTGCAATAACAATAACAACAAAATAAAACAGGCATTTTTGAATGCTGATTGCATCTAGTTCCTGGATCAGGATACTTAATATGAATGTTAACTGGAAGAATTGTCCCATGAAAGAGGAAATCTGAACTGCTGTAAGGCAGAACAGATCACACAGAATAGAAAAGACTAATGCAATTGAGATACTGGGGGATGGAGAGTAGTTGAGCAAATCATAGATGGGTTGAAAAATCTGCACAAAAACAAATAGTATAGCTCAGGACTCCTGTATAAGGAAAAAAGAAAGGAAGCCTTCTTCTGGAATTGAAATGATTGCACATAAAAGGGCAATATTAAAAATTGCACCACATGTCCAGAGCAAGAAATAAGTTCATAAGAACTTAGAAAATCTGAACAGTTAAATGTGGATTACTTTAAACTTTCAGGATAAGTTGGACCAAATATCATCAACAAAAGCCTCAATCCATAGCCAATCTACAATAAAGCCCTAGGCAAGAGGGAGAAACTGACTTCCAGGGTTTGCTCATCAAAATAATCAGCTATCCAGGTGAGGTAACAAGCATGCTACCATCGTTGGGCAGGCCCAGCACGTTGAGATGAGGCCTCGTCTCCTGCTGGGTGAGTGCTTGGCCTGGGTAGATAGTCGCCCCCTGCTACTCTTGCCGGTAACGGCTGCCTCCTCTATCTCCACCCAGCATCCGGTCTCCATAGGGGCCGCCCTAGGGTAATCGGCCTGCCTCTCCGGCGCCTCACCAGAACCCAACCCACAACTTCCCCTTATCTTCTGCCCCAGCCCCCATATACCCCCCGCCAGAATGATAACCTCACCTCTGCCCCTTTACCTAGCAACAGCCTCCAACAACCAATCGGAGGTCGCCTTCAGCTTAAGCCAATCCGCACCCCACACGTCGCCCCTTACCCTCGTACCTCACCCCCCAGCCGTCCCCCAGCCGATTAGCGGCCTCCCCTCACATACATTGCCTTATTTGGCTTAGCCTTGCTACCGCCAGCCCTAGCCTATATAAACACTTGTCTTCCTCAATAAAGCAGATGCGTTGCCACCACTCTCCGTCTCCGCAGCATTCTTCGCGCCGCTGTGCATCCGCCCTTGCACGCCCTTGACACCGCCCGCTGTCCGCCGTGCGCCCTCATCCAGGCATCTGCAAAAAAAAATTACACGTCATTCTAAGAAATAGAAAGATATAGATCAAAGGAAAAATAAAGCTTTGGAGGGGTCACAGAATTTGAAACAACTAATCAAAGTCATTCAGTCAAATCTCCGAAATCAGTTCAAGGCATGGAAGGAAAATATGGATAGGAAAAGTTAAAAAAAAAAAAAAAAAACTATTATGGAAATAG
The DNA here is from genome assembly GCF_030445035.2 of Dasypus novemcinctus. Classification (NCBI taxonomy): domain Eukaryota; kingdom Metazoa; phylum Chordata; class Mammalia; order Cingulata; family Dasypodidae; genus Dasypus; species Dasypus novemcinctus. The sequence goes on from NC_080676.1 coordinate 137,071,923, forward strand.
AGCTAAAGGATAGTAAGAAGACAATTGAGCAAGAAAGAGAACTAAAAAATGTTAAAAAGAAATGTAACAGAAATTATGAGAAGGCAAAGCACAATAATGGAGATTAAAAATACATTAGAAGTATACCACAGCATATATGAACAGGCAGAAGAAAGAAATTGTCAATTGTAAGACTGGATAACTGAAATCATACAATTGGAAGAAGAGACAGAGAAAAGAATAGAAACATGTTTGCAGTGTCTAAGGGCTATAAGTGACTACATGACATGTACAAATGTGCAAATAATTAATTTTTTAATTAAAAAGGAGACATTACTATTGACTCCACAGAAATAAAAAGGATCATAAGAAGTTATTTAAAAAATTACAGAACAATATTTCTTATGAATAGAGAAAAAAAAATCCTCAAGAAAATACTGGAAAACTAAACCCAACAGGACATCAAAAGAATTATACACTATGAATAAGCAGAATTTATTCCAGGTATGCAAGAATGGTTCAACATAAGAAAATAAATTATTGAAATACACCACATTAACAGAATTAAGGGGAAAAAAACACTTGAATATCTCATTTGGTACACAAAAGGAATTTGACAAAATTCAGCATCACTTCATAAGAAGGAAACTTCCTCAACATGATAAAGGACATAGATGAAAACCCACAAATAACATCATATTCAATAGTGAAAGAGGGAAAGTTTCCCCTCTACAAGCTGGAAAAAGACAAGGATGCTCAGTCTCACAACTGTTACTCAATATTGTACTAGAAGTTCTAAGCAGATCAATTAGGCAAGAAAAAGAAATAAAAAACATTCAAATTGGAAAGGAAGGAAATTTTTCATTATTTGCAAGACAACATTGTCCCGTGTATGGAAAGTTCTGAAAAATATATAACGAAGCTACTGGAGTTAATAAATATGGAAAATTATAAAACATTACTAAGGGAAATCAAAGTAGTCCTCAATAAATGAAAGGAAATTCCATGCTCATGGATTAGAAAAATATGTTTGTCAAGGTATTGTTTCTACCCAGAATGGTTTAAACATTCAGTGCAATCCCAATCACAATTCCAACAGCTTTCTTTGAAGAACTGGAAAAACCCATGTTCAAATTTATTTTGAAAGGCAAGGAACACATAGGAAAACACACAAAAGGAGGCAAGGAGTCCTGCATAGCCTAAACCACTGTAAACAAGAGAAAAATTTTGGAAGACTTATACTTCCTGATTTTAAAACTTATTACAAGCTATCCTGATCAAAACAGCATGCTGTGGTACAAGGACAGATATTTAGACCAATGGAATTTCATTGAGAGTTCAGAAATAGAACCTCATGTCTATGGCAAATTTAATTTGAATAAGGGTAACAAGTCTGCACAATTCAGAAATAATTGTCTCTTCAAAGATATTGCCTAGAGAACTGGTTATTCATTTGAAAACAATGAAGTAGGACTCTTGTCTAAAACTATATATAAAAATTAACTCAAAATGAATCAAAGACCTAAATATAAAATCTAGGAAAATAAAACCTATAGAAGAAAATATAGGGAAGCATCTTCAGGACCTTGTGTTAGACAAAGTTTTCTTTGCCCTTACATCAAAATCATGAGCAACAAAAGAAAAATTTAGATAAATGGGACCTCATCAAATTTAAAAACTCTTTTGTATCAAAAGATTTCTCCATGAACACAAAGAGACCACCTGCAGAATGGGATATCATATTTGGAAACCACATATCTAATGAGGGTTTAATTTCAAAATTCATAAAGAATTTCACAACTCAACAACAAAAAGAGAAGCAACCCAATAAAAAATGGTTAAGAACTGAACAGATATTTCTCCAAAGAAGATATACTAATGGCCAAAATATGCATAAAAATACAATCAACATCAACCATCATGGAAATGCAAATTAAAACCACAAAAAGATACCACTAAATACCCACTAGAATGAATGTTATTTAAAAATATATATAATAATATTTGGAGAGAAAGTAGAGAAACAGGAACATTCTTGCATTGTTTTGGGGAATGTAAAATGGTGCAGCAGCTATGGAAAACAGTTGGTCGTTCATTCCTTAGAATGTTAAATACAGAATTTCCATATGACCAGGTAGTCTCTCTTCTAAGTATATACTTAGAAGAATAGAAAGCAAGGACTTGAGGAGATATTTGCACACCGATATTCATAGCTGTATTGAACTTTATAACTGCACCTAAAGTGGTTACAGAAATGAATATCCATATTGTTAGGAAATGGACATGACAATAGTTAGTGTTCAGGGCTCATGATGTATACATAACTATATTCAAGTGTTTGGAAAATGGACTGATTATCAATGATGTTGATAGCTAGAAATAGATTGTTAATAGATAGATGTTGATAATTATAGGTAGGTAGGTAGAAAGATATGGAAAATGTGGCAAAATGTTAAAATTTATAAATAAGGATATATGGGGGTTACGGTATGTTGAAGTACTCTCTATGGGGTTTTTGTTATTTTTGCAGCTGTCCTATAAATCTGAAAGTATTTCAAAATAAAGTGTTTAAAAAACTACCAAAGTTGAAGAGTCAAAATGTAAATATAAAACTAATGCTCCTAACAGGGTTTATGACTGGCTATGTAAAAGAAATGAGAGAAGGTGCTGGTCTCTTATCACATAAGAAATCATATTTCTTCTGAATTACAGCAGGTGCCTATTAAGTGACTAAGCAGGAGAACTGGTACAGTTATTTCCACAGGAGACATTTATTATAGAACTTAATTGCCACAAATTATTTCATGCAATATATTAATGGATAAGTCAAAGAGATAAAAAAAGCCTTAGAAAATGTTAATTCAGATGTTTTAAGTAGCTTTTATCTCCATAGAAGGAGTAGTTAGCTCTATGGCAAAAAAAAAATTCTAACAATTAATTGGGTTATTAAGTGAATAACTTGGCTCTTTATCTTTTTACAGAACATTCTGCACCACATAAAATCACTTAATCTTTGTCTTTAGCTGCTACATTTTCTTACTTTTCCAGGCATCATATCTATTCATCAGTATAAGAGTTGTAAAGATTACAAATTGAATTAAACTAGCAAATATATTCAAAAGCTTTTTTCCACATGCTATTCTAATTAAATTCATACAGTGACAAAACAGTGCACTAAGATTGGCACTTCAATTTTAAGATTAAAAGAACTTTTCTAGCCTTTCTTGTATTCTGCCCTTTATGATTGAAAATGAGTTTTTTTAATGAAAAATATATCAGAAATTCCATCTAGGTCCTATATGGGTTGATGAAGAAATAATGACACCATGTTTGTCAACATTTTAGACTTTTTAGAGATATTGTATTTCATGAGAGATTTGATTTTTCTTTTATAAGACAAACAGAAAACATGGATCGCTGTTCAATGATGAGAACTGAAAATATTGGATACTGTTACCAAATTGAAAATGTTAACAGTAGAATTAAAAGAGACAGGGAGGTGAAGAGGGTCAACCACCATACCAGGGAGCCAAGAGTGCCTACATCTGCAAGCAAGAGAATTGCATCCATCATCCATGTGGAATCTGAGGCCCCTCTTGATGTAGAGGGGGACTGGACATAAACATCCCAGGGTCCACAAGATGGAGGAATAGAATATGGATTAGAATAGACTTACTGGTGTTCTGCTGGGGAACTATTGTGATTCATAAGGGTAGAAATTGTAATATTGATGTGGAGAGGGTAGCCACGGTGCCTGGTGATGGTAGGGAGACAGTAGAAGAGATAAGGTGTGGGGGCATTTTCAGGATCTGGAGATGTCCTGGGTGGTGCTGCAAGGATAGATGTTGGGCATTCTGTGTCCTGCCGTGGCCCACTGGGTGGACTGGGGGAGAGTGTGGACTACAATATACACCACTGTCCATGTGGTGCAGCAGTGCTCCAGAATGTATTCGTCAGGTGCAGTGGATGTGCCGCGATGAAGGAAGAGGTTGTTGATGTGGGAGGGGTGGGGTGTATGGGATGGGGGGTGTATGGGGATCTCATATTTTTTTTAATGTAACATTTAAAAGAAAATAAAGAGAAAAATTTTGAAAAAAAAAGATTTTAACCTAATAAATTCCCATTATAAAAACAAATAAAAACAACAACAACAAAAAAAAAAACTATAAAAGATAGGAATAAACACAATATAACATAATGTTCCACAGGATTAGAACAAATACCCTCATTTAAAAAAAAATTCTGTGGTTTCAGATGTCTGTCATGACATAAAATAATCTTTGAAAGTGATAATTTATTTACTGAATAAATAGATTCAATCTCCCTAATTTCCATATTTACTTATCTTCCATATATGTATATTGGTTGTATTATTTGTGTTTTATATCTGTAGCTTTATTAAATGGAGCCATAGTAGGCTTTAGATGTAATTATATTCTCAATAGTATGAATCATTAGCAAATATTGCACGATCATACTTTGGAATTTCTTGTTCCAATAAGGGGGAAATGTATTTACACATTAAATTCTATTACATATGCACATGTGTATATCTATACACATATATGTGATAAACATGACATATGTTTACATAAATCAATATGTGTTACATACACATTATAGATATAGATATAGCTAGATATAGATATGTGATAAGCATATTCAAAAGCCTTAATGAAGTCACACCATAACATTTGTGATCCAGGAACAGGCCAGTAGGACCTCATATGCTGCTGCTTCTTGTCTATTTTGAGTACACATGTGATAAGTTCAGGAATGCAATTGCAATTGTCTTTCAATTCTGATTAAATTCAAAAGCAATAATGATTCTATTTCCAATAATCAAGGTGCCACTGATAGTCCATTGTGAGAGTTGGGTATAGAGATATGCAAAATATCAACATTGGATATGGCTAATACCATAGTTATAAGAAACAATGCTCTAGGTAAAGTGTTTTTGACACATTAATTGAGTTTTGTGAGTCAAAAGATATAAAGATACTGGCTGGTTGTTCCTAAATAAGCTGGGTTCAGTAATAAAAGAAAGGGGTGAGCTGAAGACAAAATTTTCAACTTAGGTTGCATGAAGTATATGAAAGTTTCTGTGTATGTCCTGGAAGAAATTTCATTTCATGAATCTGCAGACTTGAGATCTCTGAAAACCAGACCCAGGCCCTCACTATGTGAGAAGCAGAGTTAAAATAGAAACTAAATTCTCAACTTTGCAGAGTTTCTGCAAAAAAAAGGTGAAGGCATTGATTAGAAAAGTATGGGATCCTGAAAATTGGAATGGGAATATATTGGTTGATAATTATGGCAGTAGAGACATTGCAAACTTGAATTCTGCTGAGTTCTGGCCAGATAAACCTGCAATGATCTACTCTAAGGAAACAACTTCTGAACCTCTAATTTGCCCTAAGTTGTCTGCCACACTACCTCCACCTGAAGAGATTAATCCTGTTTCACTAGATGAAATCACAATAGAATGCTTTGACATAATTGGTTTTCAAGAAACTTCTAATCTTCCTTGTTTCCCACCCTTACCACTTCTTGTTTCCGTCAGACCAAAACCTAGACTGGAATCCCAACAGGCCCAAAAAGGTGAGGTACTAAGTGTAATACTTGTGGATGTCCCCATTATACTCCAAAAGAATTGCATGAATTTTCCAATTTATATAGGCACCAATCAGGGTCAAATATGTGGTAATGGATATTAAGTGTGTGGGATAATGGTGGAAGGAATATAAAGTTAGACCACACTGAATTTATTGACATGGGCCCACTAAGAATCAATTCTGGATTAGGTGTTCTAGCTTAAGGACTTATAAAGGGCTCTACCAGTTTGTTCAGGTGACTTCCTGAATATGGACCAAAAGATGGCCTACATTATCTAAGGTAGATGTATCAGAAGTTCCCTGGTATATGCAGCTGAGGCGATCCAAAGGTTTAGAGCAACTGGGATGATAGAGTAGATCTATCAGGTAAGAACTGCTCATGCACCCTGGGAATTTCCAGAGGACACACCTTTCACCAGGACAGTGAGGAATAAATTTTATGAGACTAACTCCATTTTCCCTAAAGAGTCCTGTGGTTGCTCTTTTCTATTGGTAAGATATTACCTTGGGAAATGCTATCCCTGAACTGGGATCAAAATGGGAATGATTGTATTTACAGTTGGCAGAACTTAATCACCAAAGGCAAGATGAACAGAGCCAACATAATGAGCACTAAACTCAAAGAAGCATTCAAAATAGTTTCAAAGAATCACAGAAACCTTACAAAAATCTATGTAGTTGGCTAATAGATCATGGGTTACCTAGAAGTAAAAGAAGTGGGCAGTCTGTTAACTTCCTACTTCATCAGTATAAGCAGATGAGTTCTAGGTCAAGTGAACAAAAATGTAATATGAATTACAAAACAGAGAGTCAATTTCCATACTTGAGACAGTTTACAGAGACAGAGCCCCTTTAATGAGGGAAAGGCCAGGTACCCTTGGGGATCCTCTTACACTGCCAAAAATTTAAAATGTTAATCTTACTCTCAGTCTTCCCCAAAGAGCCCTACTGCCTTTTACCAGGATAACTGTACATTGGAGAAAAGTAAATGATCAGACATTCTGGGGATTATCAGACACTGTCTCAAAAGTAACATTAATTCCAGGATACCCAAAACATCACTGTTGTCCAATAGTCTGAGTAGTGGCTTATGGAGGCCAGGTGATTGATGGAGTTGTAGCTTAGGTCTATCTATGGTTATTTCCTCAGTTCCAGAATGCCTAATTGGTATAGACATATTCAGAAACCGTCAAAATCCCTGCATTGGTTCCCTGACTTGTGAAATGAGGTCTATTATGGTAGGAAAGGCCAAGTGGAAGTCACTATAACTGCCTACCTAGCAAAATAGTAAATCAAAAGCAATACAGTATTCCTGGAGGGATTGCAGAGTTCAGTGACACCATTAAAGATTTGAAAGATGCAGAGGTGGTAATTCCCAACATATCCCTAATTCAAGTTCTTATTTGGTTTACGCAGAAAAAAGATGGATCTTGGAGATTGAGAGTGGATTGCCCTCAACTTATCCAAGCAGTGATTCCAAATGCAGATGCTGTTCCAGATGTGGCATCATTGCTTGAATAAATCTGGCTGGTACCTGGCTTACAGCTTTTTATCTGTAGTAAGAGCCATCTGATATAGTTTGTTCTCAGCTGGCAAGGCCAGAAATATACCATCAGTGTCCTACCTGAGTGGTATATTAACTCTTCATCCCTAAGTCACCTAGTTGCCCTCTCTGGATTTGGAGACAACATAATACTCATTTGGGTGTGCTACCTTGGCCCATTTACCAAATGACAAGAAAAACTGCTAGTTTTTAGTGAAAATGAGAAGAAGAGGTTCTGCAACATGTACAGCAGGTCCAGTGGTGCTGGAAGTGTCAGTGGCCAATAGAGAAGTTGTCTGGAGCATTTGGAAGACCCATATAGGAGTATCATATCACAGATATTTAAGGTTTTGGAGCAAAGCTTTTCCATCCTCTGCAGATATCTACCCTCTTTTTAAGTAACAGCTTTTGCCCTGTTACTAGACTTTAGTAGAGACCAACAATTTAGCCAAGGGGCATCAAGTAACCTTGAGACATGTGTTGCCTATCAAGAACTGAATGCTATCTGACTCTCTGAGTCATAAAGTTGGATATTCACAGTGACACTCCACAAAATATTGAAGTTGCTTATATGATTTAGGACGCAAACATGTCCTGATGGCACGAGTGTGTTACCTGAGGAAGTGGCCCAAATGCCCATGGCCACCACTACTGACAAATTGCCTTCTCTTTCCAAGCCCTCAGCTATGGCTTCTTGGGGAGCTCCTTATTATCAGTTGCCTGAGGACAGGAAAACTCAGGTCTGGTTTACAGACAGTCCTACACAAAATACAGGTACAACCTGACAGTGGTCAGCTACAGAATTCCTTTCTGTGTTCTCTCTGAAGGACAGTGGTTAAGGGAAATCCTCCCAGTGGTTGGAACATCAAGCAGTTCAACTTGCTAATTTTTTTTATGAAGGAGAAATTCCCAGAAATGTGTTTGTATTCTGATTCATGGGTAGTTTGGTTGGATAGCCAGGGAATTGGAAGGAACATGATAGGAAAATTGGTGACAATGAGACCTGGTGGAGATTTGAATGGATAGACCATTCTGAGAAGGAAAAATAAAAATGAAGATATTTGTGTCTCCTCAAATGAGTGCTTACCAGAGGATGAATTTAGCAGAAGATTTTAACAATCAAGTATATAAGATGACCCATTCTGTGGAAACAAGCTAGTCTTTTACCCCAGTGGGTTCATGAATGAAATGTCAATGTCGATAGGGATACAGGTTGATTTGATTGGACCACTTTTATCATGGAAGGGGCAGTGTTTTATGTTAAGTGGCATAGACACATACTCTGGATATGGGGTTTTATTTAGGAAGGAGTTGCTTAATTTCCACATATTTGCACATTTCCAAAATTTCTTTCTATTATTGCTTTCTAATGTAATTCCATGTAAGGGAGCGAATATATTTATAGTATTTTAATCCTGTTACATTTACTGAAGTTTGTTTTATCCTAGAGAATGTTTTATGTGACCTGGTGAAGAATGTGTATTTTGTTGCTGTTGTATGCAGTAGTTTATAAATGTCTCTTAGATGTATTTGGTATATAGTGTTGTTCATGTCTTATATTTCCTTACTGATCTTGTGCCTTTTATTAAAATCCTTAGATGAAATTCAAGTATTGAGGTTGCCAACTATTGTTGTTTAATTATCTATTCCCATTCTTCTTCAATTCTATCAGTTTGTGTTTCATGTATTTTGTAGGTGCATATATGTTTATAATTGTTATATTTTCTTGATGGATAGATATTTTTTAAAATGTCCTTCTTTTCCTATAGTAATATTTTTTGTATTTAGTCTATTTTTGTCTGTTATTATTATAACCAATTCATATTTCTAATGGATGCCGTTCACCTGATACACTTTCCTTTTTTTTTTTCACATATATATCTTCAAATCTAAAATATTTCTCCTGGACACAGCATATAATTTTAGTTTATTTTTAAAAAATCTAATCTGATAATCTCTGCCTTTCATTTTGATTGTTTAATCCATTCACATTTAATATTTTTATTGATATAGTCAGATTTGCTTTCGCCAGTTTACATTTTGTGTTCTTTAAGGTCTATGCCATTTTTAATTCCTCTCTTCCTAATTTGCTGATCTGTTTTTTATTTTGTCATTGTGTTTTTAAAAATAATTTTCTCATTAGATGCTCTATGAGTTGCAATATAAATATTAATGTATAAGAATCTGCTTCTTATATACTAAGTGAATATAGAGGATATAGATGTGTTATTTCTATATAGGTCTATACCTTATCTGCACATTATAAAATATTAATTATTAAAATTTACCTCCTTAGACCACCAGTATGCATTATACCTGTACAAAATATGTCATGCTTCTTTTCACTTTATAGTATATCATCACATATCTGTCAGACTACTGAAACTTCAGCTTTGGAATTCAATCCAACAGTCTAATATATTTAACTATGTAATATATTTCCTTCATGCAAGTTAATTGACTCTTTTGATTGTATTGGGTGGGGGAAGAGTGGTAGAATATTAAAAGGTCAAGTAGAAATTCTTGGGATCTCTTAGGGCATATAATATATATCTAATTCTTCCATTCAGGCAGTTTTCAAAAAAAAATGTATCTAGAAACGTTTGTGAATATGTGGATTTATTTATCTCCTAATCTCAAAGAACACAAGAACTCAAATTCCCTTTGCAGTTCTAGGTAATTATGAAATGTGAATTTAAACATGAGGCATAATTGTGAATATACCCATAAATGTAATCCACACAATAAGGTTAATATATGGTTAATAACTACAAGCTGTTAAATAGTACTGGAGGTATTTTAAGTCTTTCATTTGGAAGCATTTAAAGATGAGGTGAAGTTTATTTGCAGCAATTTTAGGTGATGAAATAACACTTCAGGGTTTTATGAGACCTGTCAAATATATAGAGAGACTAATTATTAGAAAAGGAAGAGATTACAATGGATGGTTAAATATAATCTAGTAGGGGAAAGATCAAGAGAACCATAGCATGCTTAGTAACAGGCCACATGTTACAAATCATTCTTATGCCCTCACTCTGCCTTAACATTTCTTTCTCAGTAAATTCATAGTAATGAAGGACTTACAGAAATAATTGTGATCAATTATTTTTGAGAACTATAAATGAACTTCATTTAACTAATGCTCTTGTGCTTTCCTTAGTCCTTTTGTGAAGAGTTTATTATGCCCTTGTGACCATAATTTGTCAAACTCAGCTTAAGAACAGATTTCTCACATTAATTTGCACTGTGAAGTAAGCACTGTGGGTGAACCTAGGAATAACCATTTCAGAAAGTGATGAGGATGCAATTATTCCCTCCCTCAACTAAGGTATAAATTTCAAGTTTCTTGAAAAATAGTACCTCCAAAAGGTGATTTAACATTGATATAATTCTTCACAGCTGACTGAAATTTAGAATTAGACACAAAAAAATGAGTTCATCAATGAAACCCTCTTGCAGTAACAACATGTCTTGTAATTTTCATAGAAAAGTGCCTAGGTTCCCAATATCACCCCCAGGTAATGGTAATTTCAGTGCTTTATATCAATTATATTAATCAATAAGATTATGGTTTTGGACTCAGAATTGAGTATATGAAACAAGAAATCTGATGTCTTAAAAGAAAATGTTGGAAATCATTTCTAATAAAAACCATCAGTTTCTAAGGGAAAAACATAACCTGGAAAATAATATTTGGTGAATGTCCATAAAATATATCTGAGATTTACCCTAATTTATTAACTATGGTGAGAAAATAACACCTGCAATAATCATAAGAAAATTATTATTCCATCTAAAATATGCAAGAAATGCATAAATACACATTTTTAGATAATATTTTTGTATTATTGAAGACAATCTAGCACTATTAATGTAAGAAATAACTGCTGAAAAACATTTTGTAAAATCACTCATATAACATTTATTACATATTAAATGTGCATATCTAAATAACTTCACATATCCCATACATCTGCACTTGCATTTAGGTGTATATTGTGGTATCTAATTTGGTTGCTTTCAGAAATAATGTAGAGTAAAATTATAGCAAAAAACATATGGTAGAACTGATACCTATCTCATTAATTTATGAGTTATTTTTTAATAATAAATGGGTAGTCTTAGCTTTATTCTTCTAAATGCATAGAATATGTGAATCAAATCACTGTTTTAATTACAGTTCTATAATGTACAACCTATATTCCTAGCTATCATTGTTATGTCTAGCTTCTGAGGTACTTGGCAATTCATCTAAATCTTTTATTTTGGCCTCAATTATTTACATCCTTGAAACTTAAAAAAAATCTCTTGTAGTATAAAATCACATTTATCATGAAAATTCATAGCTCTATTGACTGATTTGTGTTACTATGGTATATATATAGTGTACATTGTGCATATTCTCTTATCCTTTAAATACAAAGTAAATGCTTTACAAGTACTATTTATCCAATGTGATATAAAATAAATTGTGTATTAAATCAAGATTTAAAAAACTATTTTCAAAAAAAGCAAGATATTCCTTCCAGCTTCCAAACTTAAAGGGAACTAATAACTTTTCACATTAAAGAACTTGATAGCTGTTAAGACATAGAATAAAAACTAAGACTAATTATTTCTAAACTAATAGCTAGAGGTTGGGCAGGAAAATTACAGGACAACTTACCTGATGGTCTTTATTTGCTCCCTGACCTGCAGGGGGGTGAATGGGACTACTGAAAATAAAAAGAAGAAAAAACAATGTCTGTTATGTAGAAGGATACACTCCAATTCTTTAATAGAGAGCGAGTCTATAAGGAGGATAATACTCTTCTTAGTTATAATGAACAATTCTGGTGGTTCAAAATTACATGCAATATATATGGGAATAAAATATTTACAAGGTGGATGCGGACTTGGCCCAGTGGTTAGGGCATCCGTCTACCACATGGGAGGTCCGTGGTTCAAACCCCAGGCCTCCTTGACCAGTGTGGAGCTGGCCCACGTGCAGTGCTGATGTGCTCAAGGAGTGCCATGCCACACAGCGGTGTCCCCCTCAGAGGGGAGCCCCACGCACAAGGAGTGCACCCCATAAGAAGAGCCGCCCAGCACAAAAGAAAGTTCAGCCTGCCCAGAAATGGCACCGCACACACGGAGAGCTGACACAACAAGATGATGCAACAAAAAGAAACACAGATTCCCTTGCTGCTGACAACAACAGAAGTGGACGAAAAAGAACACACAGCAAATAGACACAGAGAACAGACATCTGGAGCAGGGGGAAGGGGAGAAAAATAAATCAATAAAAAATCTTTAAGAAAAATATTTGTAAGGCAAGAATATATTTATGTTGAGTAACATATGAAAGGAGTTGTATCACATTCTGTAACAATTTTTTCAATAGTGAAATATAATATGATTAATTATTGTCCTTGTTCATTTCAAGCAATTATATTTTGGTTTGATATATATTAATAAAATTAATTATTTTGTTAAATATTCTCATTTTTAATTTGATCTTTTAAAATTCTGTTCTGCCTTGATTGAATATAAACCCAATTCCACATTTTTGAAATCAAGTCCTAGATATTTTTTGGCTATATCTAAAAGGGTATGAAGGAGTACCTCAAAGTGTGTGCAATTTATATTTTTGAGAAAAACAAATTTTAGGGAAGAAAGTTTTAATTTAGTATTTTGAAATACTTGATTATATTTAAGACTCACATAAATGAAAGGAATGAGTCTTTCAATGTGTTTATAAATTTTCTTACAATACAAATATCTGGTGAATGCACACTTTTGGCCTACTTTAAAGCAAAGATTAATTGAAAGAATGTTTAAGAAGCATGTATTCATATTACAAAGGCATACTTCTAAGAATAATTAATCATAAGTATTTATAATTGCCTCTATTTAATAAATGTTTAATTTTATCAAAGGGAACAAATTTAGTCTCATGAATATTGAAAAATGAGACCTATTTCCAAATTTTATAATTTTTATTCAATATTTTCATAGATTTTATTTGAATTTAGTGTTTTTTAAGATGCATTTTTTTTCATAGTTGTAATTGTTGATTACAAAGTAATATGAGCTCTATATGAAGAGTTGGAAAATATAAAGTTATAAAATATAATTTAACATATAAACACTTTCAAATTGTCAGTTTCATTTTTTCATATAGATATAGATTTTTCTTCATGAAATTGGTGACATACACCGTATAAAAACCTATACTTTATTTATAAATAACAGGTCTGTGATTAAAACTATAACATCAGGAATGTTCTTTTGGCAAATATGGCAGGGGAGGATTACTGGTGTAGGGTGCTAGATGTGGGGATGTGCATACCAGACAGGGTACACCTAAGGCAGACTTCTATGAAATACGTGAATTTTCATTTTGTCATATTGTGTTATGTCAGTGGGTGGAGACATACAATAAACAAGAAAATACTAAACTTCCATTCTGGGGAGTCCTGCTATGTTCTCAAATAAAGGGGCAAAACTTTCCTGAGAACATAGGCATTGCCTAATCAAAAAAAAAAAAAAAAAAAAAAACTGATATATCAAGCCCTCAATGTTACTGCAAGTAACTATGAATCTTCTTAAAAGTAGAACTTAGTGGTTACCATTGGTCCCAAGGGGAGAGGGATGGAAAAATAGAACAGCTAGTACATAGGGCATTTTTAGGGAATTAGAATTGTTTTGCATGATCTCACAAAAACTGTGCTGTCCAAAACGTAAATTATAATGTAAACCATGGCCATGATCAGTAGCAGTGCTTCAATATTAGTACACCAATTGTAACAAATGTACCATTCATATGCAAAATGTTTTGAATGTGGAGAAGGGAAAAGGGGGAAGGCATTGAGTATATGGGAATCCCTTATATCCTCTACTTTTTGGTAACCTAAATCTTCTTTAAAGATAAAATGAAAAAAAAAAGACACTGGGGAAATTCATGGAAGAAAAGCTTCCTGTACAAACAAGACAACAGATCTTACAAAGATGAAAGAAATCTTCTCCAAAAAAGTTTTATTATTATTATTATTAAATTTAAAATGTTTTTGTATTTTATATTTTTAAACTACTGTTATTATTTCATTTTCTTATTATTTTTATTTGGTAACTGGCTTCATGTTTGGAGAGGATTTGGATTACAGAAGGGTCATAATTGTGTTGGGGAAAACATTGGTGTAGGCTGTCAGTGGTAGGGGGATGCATGGGAAGGAGTTCATCTGGGGCACGTCTCTAAGACATATGAATGTGTTCAAGTGCTCATCAGGCATTGTCACGGAGGGTGGAGATCCACACAATAATTGAAAAAATATCAAACTCCCATCCTGGGGAGTTCTCTACATTCTCTAATGGGTAGGAAAAAATCCCCTGAGTGAAGGAAAGGTGCCTAGTTAAACAGGACCAACCACGGCACCAGGCCCTTTATGTAGATGATTGTACTTACAAGCCTTTTCTTTTGAAATTGAAACTTAGCCTAATAGGTTATGCTGCCTGAGAGTTACCTCTTAAGGGCTTCCTGTTGCTCAGATTTGGCCTCTCTCTAAGCCAAACTCAGCATATAAACACTCTATCTTCCTCTTGGCATGGGGCATGACTCTTGGGGATGAACCTCCCTGGCACCAAGGAATTATTACCAAGCACCAACTAGCATTGCACCTGGAAAAAGACCTTGACCATAAAGGAGAAATGGTAAATACAAATGAATTCTTATGGCTGAGAGACTTCAAAGTGAGTTGGGAAGTTAATTCCAGAGGTTATGCTTATGCATGTCTCAGCAGGATCTCATTGACTGCCACAGTAAATATTGTCTCAAATAGGGGGGCTCATGAGAACTCTAGAGATATCCAGACACTAGAGACAAGCAGACAGCTCAGGAGATTGGCATCATGCCAGTGGGCCTTACCTTGGAACATATGCTTCCTAGTGTGACAGAACTGGATTCATCTGTGGTTTCCCTACACATGGCTTTTCTGCCCCTTCTGTTTGAACCTATAGCTAGTACTTTACTTGATATGTATATGTTCAAGAAACTTATATCTTTGGTCTGCCCATGTGCCAGCTGGGCCCTGAATCTCAGCAGAGTTGCAAAACCTACTCCTCAGTTCACTAGACTCACCCAGGACAACTAACAAGGTAATGAAGATAGACAATGCCCATCCCAAGAAACCAAGAGATTCTGCAACTGCAAGCAAGAGAGTTCCATCCATCTACCCCATGGCATCTGATCACCTCTCAGTTAGAGGCAGAATGAGTATCACCATCCTCAAATCCTCAAGATTGGGGAATGAACAATGGACTAAAGTAGACTTACCATTATTCTACTATAGATTTATTATTATTCTAGTAATGGAAAACTTTTAGCATTGATGTGGAGGCAGTGACCAATGGAGGTTCTGAAGGGAGGAGGAAGAAAAACAGGTGTAATATTGGAGCATTTTTGGGACATTGGTATTGTCTTGCCTGACATTGCAATGATGCATACAGGTCATTGCATATTTTGTCATAACTTACAAAATTGTGTGAGACAAAGTGTAAACTATAATGTAAATTATAATCCACTTATTCACAACGCATCTATATGTGTTCATCAATTTTAACAAATGCACCACACTAATTAAGGATATTGTTAATGTGAGAAAGTGTGTGAGGGGGTAGGAGTGGGGCAAATGGGAATCCCCTTTAATTTTTATGTAACATTTACATAACTTAAAGTTTCCTTAAAATAAATTTTTAAAGTGTTAGTTTTTGTTGTAGTTTTATTTGTTGATTACAAAGTAATATGAACTCTACATGAAGCACTGGAAAAAGACAAAGAT
Organism: Dasypus novemcinctus; assembly: GCF_030445035.2. Lineage (NCBI taxonomy): Eukaryota > Metazoa > Chordata > Mammalia > Cingulata > Dasypodidae > Dasypus > Dasypus novemcinctus. The sequence goes on from NC_080676.1 coordinate 137,087,879, forward strand.
ACAAAAATAATTTAACATGTGAACACTTCCAAATTGTCAATGTTTCATTTTTTCAAATGGATATACATTTTCTTCATGAAATTGGTGATAGACATCAAATAACAAAATAATATAAATATTGTTCTATGAAAGGAAAACACATTTCATTAGTATAAATGTGTTACAAAATTTTAGGGGGGAGATAGAGAGAGACAGAATAGATTAGTGAAAGCAAGGAGAGATAGAATATTCAAGTTAAGATGGATCATAGATCTTTGAGTTTATCCCAATGTCATTGATTCTATAAATTGAAGGGCTGGATTGACAATTTAGATCTTAGAAATAGTAGACAAGAAAATTATGCTCATCAGAATAACAGTAACATGTATTCTTTTGGGGATAGGCAGCTGAAAAATACAAGATAAAATTTTGAATCTAGAGGAAATCCAAATATAGATAAATTTTCTCTAACTCCTTGCCAGAAAATTGTATGTGACTTGGTTTCCATAACTGTTCAGTTTTCTTTCTCTTTTTTTTTTATCCTCTAGCTTTCTTTTTCTTTTTTTGAATAATAACTTCTTTTATTTATTTATTTATTTATTTATTTATTTATTTATTTATTTTTCCCTTCTTTATTTTCTTTTTAAATGCTACATTCAAAAAGTATAAGAGGTCCCCATATACTCTCCACCCACCTCGCCCCACTCCTCCCACATCAACAACCTCTTTCATCATCGTGGGACATTCATTGCATTTGGTGAATACATTTTGGAGCACTGCTGCACCACATGGATAGTATAAACATTGCAGTTTATACTTTCCCCAGTCCAACCAATGGGCCATGCCAGAACATACAATGTCCAGCCTCTGTCCCTGCACCACCACCCAGGACAACTCCAAGTCCTAAAAATGCCTTCACATCATATCTCTTCTTCCTTCTCCCTACCCTCAGCAACTACTTTCTCCACATCAATGCTACAATTTCTTCCATTACTGATCACAACAGTTCCATAGTAGAATATCAATAAATTCTCTCTAATCCAGACTCTATTCCTCCAGCCTGTGGACCCTGGTTTTCTTTGTGGATTGAAAGAACTAAGATAGATGGAATCTCAAAAGACAAGATTGGGATTTACATAGTCCCTGGTCTTGAAAAGCCGAGGTGTCATATCAAAAAACACCCTCATGTTAAAAGACTTTCATAACTATTTAACATTAGGCAGAAATACAGCTTTCTCTATTTCAAGGAATATGAAATATTTTGATACATTGCAGTCTTACACCAATAGTTATTTCTATCTCAGGGGACATCAAAACATGCTGGTCTATTCTGGTATTGGACATCAAATAGAAACCCACTGGGAAATGTGGAGTACAGATGATGATGGTTTGTTATTTCAAGTAATTCCATATTGATTTTCCCCTCTCTTGTACTGAAATTGAAACTTCTGATAAAGTCAAAACTATTTTCTTCATTGTGTCTTATCAACTAAATCACATATTTAATATATGATTGTTACATAATATCAGAACTTGATTTATTTTGAGCTTTTTACACTCTATAAAACACAACTCCTTTTTCATGAATATAATTTGGGCATGTTTTCACACCCTTATGAAACATCTTCCTTTAAATCTTCTCAGTAAATCCAAATAGTTCCATATTTCTCCAATAAGTATTACATCCTCTGAGATTATGTGATGATCTCCATTATCATCTCTTCCCTTTATAGCCTATCTTATTCATTTTGCCCTTTGCCCTTTCCTTGGACACAGGTTTCTTCTCATTATTTTCACTGACAGTTCCATCAATTTAATTGGTAAAAAGAAGTTGCATAGGAACTCTATCATAAGTAATAATAGTAGCAATAATAATAATAAAAGTAATAATAATGGATTTGCTAAGCTTGTAAATAGGCATGAATTTATACAGCATTGTCAATAATAATAATAATAATAATAATAATAATAAAAAGAGATGGATAGATATAACTGAGACAAAATAAACAGTTTCCAAACAGCCCTGACAATAATCTTATTAACCCTTCCCAATTTCCTGGCATTTCAGTGATACATGTTTTCTAAGTAATGCAAATACATCATTATAATATTGTATTAGTCAGTGTTCTCCAGGGAGACAGAATCAACAAGAAATATCTATTGATAGTAAGAGATTTTATCAGAGTCTCTCATGTGACCATAAGGATGCACAAGACCAGGTTTTGCAGGTAGGCTACAATCTGAAGTGCCAATGAGACTCCAACGAATGTTTTTGAGGAATTCTGGGAGACCTTTGCTGTCCAAAGAGGAGCTGGGAAATTCTCATTCAATGCTGGAATCACGCCCTCTTTTAAGGCATTCAACTGAATGGATAAAGTGTCATTCATTGCTGAAGGCAATCTCCCTGATTAATGTAATTTTAATCAGCGATCTGTGATTTACCACTGCAATAAAGCCAATGGTAACTAAAGGAAATAAATGCCCTTGTATTAAAATTAGACCAGTTATTGCTTGACCAAGCAATTGGGCACAATTAACTGGTCGAGTTGACATATTAGCCTGACCATCACAGTCCATCCCTTGTCAACTTGGCAATGATACACATTACCTTAAACCACACTTAGTTTCTAAGTAAAAACAAAAACAGACATGCATATATATATATATATAGTTCTGCCTAACAATGTTCAACTATTCTGTGTACAACCAGAAACACATTAATTTCCTACAGAATAGGGTGAAATTTTTTGGGTAATATTCGCTTTTAAACTTGTCATCCTCAAATATTATGACATGAAACTGAATCAACTTGTTATATGATAAGAGAAAAAGTTGGAGAAGAAGACAAAGAAATTCATTTTGTGCACTTATACAATCATAGTCATAATGAAACAAGGAAGAAAGATTCAAGACCCTTACAGTCCTCATTTGTGTAACTGTTCACATGGTCAAAGTTCATATTTAGCAATACCTTCTTCCACTATCCATTCCATATTTCTGTTACACTCAGCAAGCACTTCAGCTGACCATAGTACTTTGCATGGAGGGGTGGCCCAAACTTTCATTTCTGAAGATTCTGGGACATTGATGGTCCTGCTTGGATTGAGTTGTTACAATTTTCTGCTGACTTTAATCATAGGACATAGCAGTACTAGGAGATGCTGTAGAGCATCTACAGCATCTCCTGTATTCCAGGAAAACTCTTCTTTACCTTCATTATGTAGATACATTCCTACTTCCCCTTGATAGTCAGGATCAATCACTCCAGCCAGTACCATAAGGCCCTTTTTTGCCCTTTGATTCAGAGGTAAGATTTGCCCAAAGTGGCCAGATGGATGTCTTAAATTCCAGTTCAATGGAATCATTGTTGGGTCGCCTGGTGGAAGCACCCCTCCTTTTGGGACTAAAATGTGTGGACCAGCAGAGTTTGAGGTTGCAGGGACAGGAAGCAAAAATTTTCCTAGTGGGTCATTAGGGGTAATAATGAGTGGTGTGACTCCCATTTCCACCCCTTGATTCCTGGACCCATGGATCCTGGCTAGGGAGAAACAGCATCATAGAGTGGACACTAAATTAGAGCATTCACAGTCTCCTGGAGAACATTGCCCCAGTCGTGCAAGGTATTGCCACCTAGTTGTTGCTGTAGTTGAGTCTTCAAAAGGCCTTACCATCTATGATGGTTAGGTTATTGTGTCAATTCAGCCAAGTAATTGTGCCCAGTTGTTTGGTCAAGCAAGCATTGAGCTAACTGTAATACAAGGGCATTTATGGACTTTAGTCAACATTGAATTTGTTGCAGTGGTAAATCATAGATAGCTGGTTATAATTACATCAGTCAGGGAGATTGTCATCAGCAATGAGTGATGCTTAATCCAAGCAGTTGAATCCTTAAAAGGGGAAGTGATTCCAGCATTGAGAGAGAATTTCCCAGATCATCTTTGGACAGCCAACATCTCCCAGAACTCGTAAAGAATCTTCATTGGACTTTCATTGCAGCCCCTGGTTGCAGCATGCCTGTGGAACCGAGACTTGTGCATCCCCATGGCTGTGTGAGAGACTCTTACAGAATCGCATACTATTGGCAGATATTTCTTGTTGATTCTGTTTCTCTAGAGAACTCTGACTAATACAGCTTGGTACCAGGAGTGGTTCTTGAAGAATAGAGTCTTAAACATGGGGTGTCTGAGGTGATTCTCAGAGTTTTGCAATTGTATCTCTACCCTAATTGGACTCAAGGGCACTGATGACTCCCTTTCCAGTAATCAAGAGGCTGCTAACAGTCCATGGCACAGTTGTCAATTGAGATATGCAAAATAGCATCACTAGATTCCCCTACTTCCATGCTTGTAAGAAGCAAGGATCTGGGTGAGAGTGTTTTCAACACCTTAACAGAATTTTGTGGAGATAAACGGCATAATGATGTTGGCTGACTCCTCCTAGGTATTCTGGGTACTGTTAAAAAAGAAAGAGATGAGTTGAAGTCTTCAAATTTGAAACTTAAATACTGAATGGATGATGCAAAAGTTTCTATGTGTTCTAAAAGAAAATCTTGTCTCCTGCAGCCACAGGCTTGAAATATCTGAGAACCAAACTCAGACTCTCATTGTACTAGTAGTGGAGTTACAAAGGAAACTAAAATCTCAACCCCACAGAGTCTCTGCAGTTAAAGTGAAGGCATTGATTGGAAAAGAATGGAATCCTGACAATTGGGATGGAGACATATGGGATGATGATGCTACTGATGGAGACATTGAAACCCTGAATTCTACTGAGATTTTATCAGATAAGCCTGCCATGGCCTGCCCAGTCCAGACCACACCTTTTCAACCTTGTATCATCCAGGCTCCAGCCTGCCACAGGGAGTCCGAAACAACTTCCAGCTGTGAGGTGGGTACTATTCAAACTGAAGTCTACTCTACCCAGCCTCAACCTGCCTCAGGGAGTCTGGACCTCCTCCGAGTCCTGAGGCACATACCAGCCAAACTCCAGCAAGCACTGTAGAGTCTTCAGTCTGCCTTGAGGAAACTGTCTTCCAACCCCTGCCTGAAGAGATTAATCCTGTCTCACCAGAAGAAAATGCAAGAGAATTCCCTGAGGTTAGTAGCTTGCAAGACATTTCTAATCCTTCTCCTTACCCACTCCCACCACATCTCTTGTCTTTGAGACCTACTACTAGACTAAAAATCACAACCAGCCACCAAAGATGAAATGCAAAGTATGACCCTTGAGGAAGTAAGGTATACTCAGAAAGAACAGCATGACGTTTTCTAACTTATATAGACAGAAATCAGGGGAATATGTGTGGCAATGGATACTAAGGTTATGGGACAATGGTGGAAGGAGTATACAGTTGGATCAGGCTGAATTTATTGATATGGGTCTACTAAGCAGAAATTCTGGATTCAACACTGTAGCTCCAGGGGTTAGTGAGGGCTCTAGCAGTTTGGTTCATTGGATGACTGAAACATGGGCCACGAAATGGTCTAGCATGTCTGAGGTTGAGATGCCTGATTTGTGCTGGTACACGGTAGAAGAGGGAATTCAAAGGCTTAGGGAGATTGAAATGCTAGAATGGGTTTACCATTTAAGACTTGCCCACCCACCCCAGGAATGTCCAGAGGACACACCTTTAACCAGGACTGTGAGAAATAAACTTGTAAGAGTACCTCCATCTTCCCTGAAGAGCTCTATGGTTGCTTTTCTCTGCAGTCCAGATATTACTGTAGGGAGGGCTGTGATGGAATTAGAATCCTTAAACATTATGGGGATGATTGAATGTTGGTCTGGTAAGAGTCAAGCATGGGCAGTTAATCACCAAAGCCAAGGTGGGCATGGCTACTGCAATAAAAGGCAGATGCAAAAAAGCACTCAAAATAGTCTGAGTCATGTAGCGTTATGGCGTTGGCTAATACGTCATGGGGTACCTAGCAGTGAAATAGAGGGGAAGTCTACCTATTTTCTTCAGAATCTATATAAACAGAAGAGTTCTGGGTCAAGTGAATGAAACCCTAACTCAAATTACAAATTCATTAATCACCTGACCTTCATAAGCCTCTACTCTGACTGGTGGGCGACAGTGACATTTTGGGTCTCCTGGAATTAATGTCACTTCTGAGTCAGTGTCTAATAATCCCAAAATGTCTGAACATTTCCTTTTCCCCAATTCACAGTTATTCTGGTAAAACACTGTAGGTCTCTTTGGAGAAAGGTGAGAGGAAGATTACCAGTATAAATTTTGGGCAGTTTAACAGGATCCTTCCCCAAGGGGACCTGTCCTTCTCCTCATTCAAGCGGCTCTGGGTCTGTAAACTGTTTCAAGTCTGGGAATTGATTAAAGGGCCATGATTCTCTGTCTGCAATTTAAGTTAAGATTTTGTTCACTCAACCTAGAACTCTTCTGTTTATACAGATCCAGAAGAAATTTAGTAGATTGTCCATCTATTTCACTTCTATGTACCCCATGATATATTAGTCAATACCATAACTTTATGCAACTCATACTACTTTGATTGCTTTTTTTAATCTGTCTTTCATTGAGGTAATGATGCCCACCTTGATTAACTGCAGATACTTGACTTTTACTGGACTGACATCCAATCATCCACTCAATGTTTAAGAATTCTAATTCCATTACAGCCCTCCCTACAGTAGTATGTGGACTACAGAGAAGTCTTCAGTGAAGACAGAGTTAGTCTTACAAATTTATTCCTCACAGTCCTGGTTAAACATGTATCTTCTGGACATTCCTGGGGGGGGGGTGTGGGCAAGTTTTAAATGGTAAATCCGATCTAGCATTGCAATCTCTCTAAATCTTTGAATTCCCTCTACTACTGTCCATCTAGGCCAACCTCAGACAGGCTAGGCCATCTTTTGTTCCATGTTGCAGTCAGCTGCCCAAACAAACTGTTAAAGCCTTTTCTAATGCCTCAAGCTGCAGTGTTGAATCTAGAATTTCTGCTTAGTAGGCCCATATCAATAAATTCAGCCTGATTCAACTTTATGTTCCTTCTGCCATTATCCCATAACATTAATATCCATTCCCACATAGATTACCCTGACTTCTGTCCATATAAGTTGGAAAACTCATTCTGTTCTTTCTGAGTATACCTTACTTCCTCATGGGTCACAGTTTGTATTTCACCTTTGGGGGCCTGCTGTGATTTTAGTCTAGTGATAGGATCAAAGATGGGAGAGGTGGTGGGGATGGGTAAGGAGAATAATTAGAAATGCCTTGCATGCTACTGACCTCAGGGTATTCCTTTGCATTTTCTTCTGGTGAGATAGGATTAATCTCTTCAGGCAGAGGTTGGAAATCATTTCCCTCAGGACAGACAGGCAGCTCACAGTGTGTGTTGGAGTTTGGAAGTTACCTGCCTCAGCGCTAGGAGGAAGTCCTGACTCCCAGGGTCAGGCCAGAGGCTGAGTAATACAAGTTTGAGAAGGTGTGGTCTCCATAGGGCAGGCAGTAGCAGGCTTAGTTTATAAAGTCTCAGCAGAATTTAGGGTTCCAATTCCTCATCAATAATATCATTATCCCATATATCTCCATCCCAATTCTCTGGATTCCACTCTTTTCCAATCAATGCCTTCACTTTAACTGCAGAAAGCCTGTGGGGTTGAGATTTTAGTTTCCTTTGTAACTTCATTCTTCATACAACTAGAGTCTGAGTTTGGTTCTCAGATATTTTGAGGGTGTAGCTACGGGAGACAAGATTTTCTTTCAGAGCACAAGTAGAAACATTTGCATCATTCATGTGACATTTAAGTTTCAAATATGAAAATTTTAACTCATCTCTTCTTTTTGTAACAGCATCCAGAGTATCTAGGCTAGTCAACCAGCCTCATTATTCCTTTTGACTCCACAAAACTCTGTTAAGGTGTTGAAAACACTCTCACCCAGATCTTTGCTTCTTATAAGTGTGGAAGTAGGGGAATCCAGTGATGATATTTTGCATATCTTGATTGCCAACTCACACCATGGACTGTTAGCAGCCTCTTTGTTTTTGGAAAGGGAGTCATTAGTATCATGAGTTCAATTAGAGTAGGAAACCAATTGCAAAACTCCCAGAACAACCTCAGTCAACACACATGTAAGACTCTGTTCCTCAAGAACAATTCCCAGTACCAAGCTATATTAATCAGGGTTCTCTACGGAAATAGAATCAGCAAAAGATACCTGTCCATAGTAAGAGATTTTATCACAGTCTTTCACATGACTGTGGGAATGCGCAAGTCCAGGTTCTGCAGGCAGGCTGCAACCAGGGGCACCAATGAAAGTCCAATGAAGGTACTTGATGAGTCTTGGAAGACCTTGGCTGTCCAAAGAGGAGCTGGGAAATTCTCACTCAATTTTGGAGTCACATCCCCTTTAAGGCATTCAGCTGATTGGATAAAGTGTCACTCATTGCTGATGGCAGGCTCCCTGATTGATGTAATTGTAATCAGCTATCTATGATTTGCCACTGCAGTAAAGTCAATGATAACTAAAGTCCACAAATGTCCTTGAATTACAATTAGCCCAGTGCTTGATTGAGCAAACAACTGGACACAATTACTTGGCAAAGTTGACACATTAACCTAACCATCACACATATAAAGAAATTTAAAATACTTAAAAAGTGAACTTAAAAAAACAGCCACTTCAAGAAGACACAAATTAATTTGTCTTCATTTAAATCCTTTAACCTTGAATTAATTCTGTTGCCCTTACAGATACAGTAGTTACTCACTTTGGACATCTTTAAAGCTTAACTTGTAAAATTTAGCTTTTTTGAAGCCAAGATGTTCCTTTCTTATTCCTATTGCATTAACTCTACCTCTCACCCATTAGGATTTATCTCAGTTTTTTTTCAGATTTCTTATTCTATGCCTTTGAGAAATGGCAATGAGTTTGACTATATGAGCTTGACTATGTGGAGATTTGGAGGGACTCTTATTTTAGGAAATATTACAGAAACTATTTTAACACACACTGATAACATTGTTACCAAGCAAAAGTTGGAGTTTCTTTGCCCAATGCACTACAAGAACCCATTCCTAAGATACTGAGATTTCAAAGAAAGAAAATATTTTATTGCTAAGTATAGAGCAAGAAGATCAGAGGACAGTTGGCCTAAAATGTGTCTTCCCATACTTCAGTAGCTTTGATAGTTTTATAGTATCCACATAAAGGCAGGTTTATGCTAATGAGTATAGTGTGTAGAGATGACTTAGTTAGAAATGATCTAATTATTGAGCATACACAGATTGATTACATGCCCAGTCACAGAAGCTACTGCAATGATCCACCAATTTTTGTTAGATCGAGTTTCATCTAATAAGATAGTTTATTAATTGTGGTAGGTTAAGTTCTGGGCTGATTCTGGTTCCTTCAATAGTACATATTAGGGAACTGTCTTTTGATCATAAGACTTCAAAATTGTAGAGCAAGCAGGATGGGGGAGAATACAGGTGAGGACCAGTCAAAAGGCTGTTTTTTTTTTTTTTAACTTAGTTTTGTTTTTAATTTTAAAGAAACTTTAGATTACAAAAATATTACTTAAAAAATATAAGGAGTTCCCATATGCCCTCCCTCTGCCTCCCACACTTTTTTACATCAACTTCCCTCATTAGTGTGGTACATTTGGTACAATCAGTCACAAGGTTTTTACAATCACTAAATAAAGGTGATATAGTTTTGCAATCATTATCAAAGATCCAGGCATCTGGGTTCTAGTTCAGTGAGTTTTAGTAATCTCACATATTTACTTTTGGTTTTTCTACAATATATTAGAAAGTAAAAAGGCATCTATATAATGATTCAGTAATATAATTATTTGTTAATTCTTAACCATTGGTTACAATATCATCTAGCTTTAATGAGCGTTACTTTATTTGCTGCATTTTCCTCAGCTTTTCTTTTTCTAATAGAACAAAATTAAATCAACTTAAGGTGGAGTTTGCTTTTGTATCTCTTGGTTATCCTGTCTTCTCCGTTTCCTTAACTTTACTAGTATTTTGACATTAGTGTTTTTCTTTGCAGTCCATTTCTTTATAAATTCATAACATATCCATGTTTATCTGTCAGAAAAACAGAATCACTAAAAGTGATATGCTAATATGGGTTTAAGACTGGAAACAAGCCTTCCAGCAGTGTGGGAAGATTTGGAAGAGTTGAATTCTGTAAGAGTACAGCTGGAGATTCAATGAAACAAATGTGAAAAAAAATGGACATGGAGTGCTGAAGTGGGAGTGGGGGTGGAGAGGTTGCCTGTGGCAGAAATTGTATTAATAGAAGGGCTGTCCAAAATGCTACCAGTCCTGTAGTCCTCAACATGAATTGATGTGTTGGCATCCAAAATATGGGTCGCCCTTTGACTGCCAGTTTCTAAATATGTGAACTCCTCTCATTTGTGAACTTTAACCCTTACACATTAAAGGGGACATTATTCTGGGAAATGTAGTTCCTAGGCTTCAATAAAATGATGATGTTGGTCTACAATAGAAAACATAGGACAAAAAGCATTCACAAAATAAATGTGTTATGGTTTGTCTGAAAAATTTATGTAATTGTTCTCATGATATTTATATCCTACCTTAAAATATTTTCTGTATTTTCACTAAGAATTATTTGAGTGTGTAATTTAATTTTGCCAACAAGAATGATTTCATTTCCTTCCTTACAATTCTTATGTACTTTATTATTTTTTTTTCATTTCTTTTTGCACTGCCTAGGGAATCTATTTCATTTTTGAATAAAATACTTTGCAGTAGCCATTCTTTTCTCATACGTATTTATGAAGGAAATGCTTCTAACTTTTCCCCACTGACTATGATTTTTTTATAAGAATTAACACATACCCATAGTAAGTTAAAAAATGTATCTCTTTAGAGTTACCTACAAAAGTTTATTATAAATCAGAAAATAGTTTTATCAAATAGATTTGCATAACTATTGAGAACATAGTGATAGTCTCTTAAAATATATGTCATGAATTACATTAATCAATGTTCATATGGTCACTTTTCTTTGCTTTTTTGGCTAATCCTAATGTTATGGAGATAAAGAGACATTTGAGATACATACACAAATGCACACATATGATGAATTTATATTACACACAAAAACAATTTAACTATTTGAAATTATTTAGCTAGCATTTTAGCTAAGATATTTATATTTAAATTTCTATATGAGAGGCTTAGCATGTTTTCTGGTTAAATTATTAAATTTTTTATATGAATTTTATGCTAGATTACTCTCCTTCTCCAATTAATAAACTCTATAAGAAAAGGAATATGGGAAACGGACTTTGGCCCAGTGGTTAGGGCGTCCGTCTACCATATGGGAGGTCCGCGGTTCAAACCCCGGGCCTCCTTGACCCGTGTGGAGCTGGCCATGCGCAGTGCTGATGCGCGCAAGGAGTGCCGTGCCACGCAGGGGTGTCCCCCGCGTGGGGCAGCCCCACGCGCAAGGAGTGCGCCCGTGAGGAAAGCCGCCCAGCGTGAAAAGAAAGAGCAGCCTGTCCAGGAATGGCGCCGCCCACACTTCCCGTGCCGCTGACGACAACAGAAGTGGACAAAGAAACAAGACACAGCAAATAGACACCAAGAACAGACAACCAGGGGAGGGGGGGAAATTAAATAAATAAATAAATCTTTTTAAAAAAAAAGAAAAGAAAAGGAATATGTATACCTTGAGCAGTTGGTAGAACTCAGTGTTGAAATTGTCTAAGATTGCTATTATTATATTTTTACTGTGGGAAAATTGTGGCTTTATGTTTAATTTTTCTTAAAATTTTTCAGATATATTTGGGTTTTTAAAAATTAGCCAAAAATTTCACCAGTACCATTTTGTACAAAACTGAAAATTTAACCAATTATTTTGAACATTGGAGTAAGGTTTAGCATGATTTCCATACTATGTTTTTTCTTTTTCTAAAAAAATTTACTGTGGTTACCACATGTATAGCACTAAATTTCCCATTTTAACAACCATCATGTATACAATTCAGTGATATTAGTAACATTCAAAATATTGTGCTACCACCACCACCATCCATCGCTCAAACCTTTTCATCACCCAAAATAGAAATTCTGTAACCATTCAACAATAACTCCTCATCCCCCCACCACCACTAGTCCCCAGTAATCTGTAATTTGTACTCTGTTTCTATGTGTCTTATTTGCTAGAGGCTGCCTATGCAGAATTATGATAAATGGGTTGGCTTTTATAAATAGGATTTATTTGGGGGTAAAATCTTACAGTTATGAGGTTGCAAAATGTCCAAATTAAGGCATCTTCAGAGATGCTTTCTCACCAAATGCCAGTTGTTAGCACATCCTGGAATCTGACCACAGTGAGGCAAGTTGGTGGGTCTGCAAATTTCTCTCTACTTGCTCTTAGACTTCAGCTGTGGGCGATCAGGCATCTCTTACTGGGTCTCATGTCCTTTAGCCTTTCTGTCTTTCTGCAGCTATAGGCAAACCTGGAATGCTCTCTCTCAAATGACCATGTCAAAATGGCAGAAGTTCACTTTTCAGTTTCTCTCTGAATGTTCTCAGTTTATATAAGCCCAGCAAGAGCATGGATATTCAACCTGAGTCACTAACTCACTGATGTAGTCCAATCAAAAGATATATAATCAATTGTTCAAATCAAGATCCCTTAACTGAAACTAATACAATCAATCACAGGGTTTCTTAACTGAATCTCACCAAAAGACCCCATACACTATAGGTTTCCATGCACAGGAACAGATGAACTTAACAAAATTTTCTGGTGTCCACAAAAGATTCAAACATTTGCTTATTCAGATCTTTCATATTAGTGAAATCACATATTTGCCCTTTCATGCCTTTCTTATTTCACTCAGAAATATGGTAATACACACACACACACACATACAAAGGAACATCATCCAGATATAAAAAGGAATTAAGCTCTGATACATGCAATAGCATTCCTAAGCATGCAAAACTGTGAACATATCCCTAGAATATTAGGGCTGCACTGAAGTCCAGAAGCTCTATGCAGTATTTAAGAGTATAGTCTCTGGAGGAAGGCGGATCTTTTAGACAGGTTCTGACATAGGCTGTGTGACCTTGGAAAATTTAGTTAACTTTCTAAGCCTTCATTTCCACAATGTATACAATGAGGACAAGAAAATGAACTGCATAGATTTAAAATGAGGAATAAATATGAAAATGCACATGAAATACTTTGCATAGGTCCTGGCTCATAGGAAGATTGCATTAAATGGTAGTAAATTGTATTAGTAACACGTTTTTGTTATAGATCCTGAAAGAATATTCTATATTTTTCTTATTAACCACAATCCTCATCCACAAAAATGTTCACTACATTATACAATCTGATGTTTTATCCTCTAGCTTTCCTACTAGTAACATATATGAACCCAAAACTTCACCTTTCAGCCACGTTCAGACACATACTTCAGTGCTGTTAATTACACTCACAATAATGTGCTAACATCACATCACCACTGTCCATTTCGAAATAATTATAATTAATCTAATTGTAAATACTGAACTGTAAGCATCAGCTCCACTTTCTCTACATCCATTCTATCTCCTGGTAGCCTATCATCTAGATTATAGCTCTACAAGTTTGCTTATTATAATTAGTTCATATTAGTAAGGTTATGCAATATTCGTCCTTTTGTCTGACTGATTTCACTCAGCCTAAGATACTTGAGGTCCATCCTTGATGTTACATGCATCAATAATTTTCCTTCCTACAGCTGAAAACATTCCATTGAATGTATACACGACAATTTTTTATCCATTCATCTATTGATGGACAGATGATGGGTTGCTTCCATCTTTTGGCCATTGTGAACAATGCTGCTAAGAACATTGGTGTTCATATATCTGTTAATGTCCCCGCTTTTAGTTCTTTTGCATGTAGACCTAATAGTGAGATTGTTGGCTCATATACTGATTCTATACTTAGCTTCCTGAGGAACCACCAAACTGCCTTCACAGCAACTGTACCATTCTACATTCCCTACAGCAGTGAATGAGTATTCCTATTTCTCCACATTCTCTCCAAGACTTTCAGTTGCTGTTTTTTTAATGGTGGCCTGTCTAGTAGTTGTGAAATTGTATCTCATTGTGGTTTTGATTTGCAGATCCTTATTAGCTAGTGTTGTTGAGCATGTTTTCATGTGCTTTTCAGCCATTTGTATTTCTTCTATGGAAAAATGTCTATTCATTTATAGCACATTTTCATTGGGTTATTTGTCTTTTTATTTTTGAGTTGTAGGTTTTCTTTATATAGGCTGGGTATTAGACCCTGATCAGATATGTTGGTTTCCAAATACTTTCTCCTATAGAATAGGCTGCCTTTTCACTTTTTGACAAATGCCTTTGAAGCACAAATGTTTTTAATTTAGAGAAGTTCCCATTTATCTAATTTTTCCTTCATTGCTCATGTTTTAGATGTAACGTTTATGAAACCATTGCCCACCACAAGCTCTTAAACGCGCTTTCCTATATTATCTTCTCGGAGTTTTATGGTCCTGGCTCTTATATTAGGTACTGATCCATCCTGAGTAACTTTTGTATAGGGTGTGAAATAGGTTCTTATTTAATTCTTTTGGATATGAATATTGAGTTCTCCCAGCATCATTTGTTGAAGAAATTATTTGCCCTAGTAGAGTGAACTTGGAAGCCTGGTCAAATAACAGTTGGCTGTAGATGTAAGGGTCTATTTTTGAACTCTCAATTAGACTCTACTGATAAATATGTCTATACTTGTGCTGATGCCATTCTGTTTTGAACACTGTAGCTTTGTAATATGTCTTAAAATCAGAGAGGGCGAGACCTCCAAATTTTTTCTTCTTTCTCAAGAAAATTTTAGCTATTTAGAGCCCATAGCATTTCCAAATAAATTTGATATTTGACTTTTCCATTTCTACAAAAATGCTGGATTTTGATTGGGATTATATTGAATCTGTAAATAAATTGAGGTAGAATTGATATCACAGTGATATTTAGTCTTCCAATCCATGAACATGGAATGTCCTTCCATTTATTTAGGTCTTTTTGATTTCCTTTAGCAATGTTTTGTGGTTTTCTGTATACAAGTTCTTTACACCCTTAAATTTATTCCTAGATGTTTTATTCTTTTAGTTCTATTGTAAATGTTTTTTTTTTTTTTAATTTCCTCCTCAGAGTGCATATTACTTGTATGGAAACACTCCTCTTATTGCATGTTAACCTTATATTCCATTATTTTTCTGAATCATTTATTAGCTCTGGTACTTTGTGATGACTTCCTATGTATAGAATCATGTCATCAGCAAGTAGTGGCAGTTTCATTTCTTCCTTTCCAATTTGGATGCCATTTATTTCTTTTTTCTTGCCTAATTGCTCTAGCAAGAATTTCTAATTCAGTGCTGAACAAGAGTGGTGACAGTGACATCTTTGTCTTGTTCTGGGTCTTCGAAAGATTTCAGTCATTCACCATCAAGTATGATGTTAGCTGTGGATTTTTCATATATGCCCTTTATCATGTTGATGTAGTTTCCTTCTATTCCTATCAATTGAAGTGCTTTTATCAAAAAAGGACGCTGTATTTTGCAAAAATGCCTTTTTCTGCATCAGTCGAGGTGATAAATGTGATTTTTCCACTTTGATTTGTTAATGTGGTGTATTATATTAATTAATTTTATATTGAGCAACCCACACACACCGGGTTAAAACCCACTTGGACATGGCATATAATTCATTTAATTTGTTGTTGGATTTGATTTGCAAGTATTTTTTTTTGATGATTTTTGTATGTAAATTCATTAGAAAGATAGTCCATAATTTTCTTTTCCTGTAGCATCTTGATATCTTTATATGGCTTTGGTATTATTAGGGTGATGTTGGTTATGTGGAATGGGTTAGGTAATGATCCTTCCTTCAATTTTCAGGAAGAGTTTGAGCACAATTGGTATTAGTTCATCTTGGAAATGTTTGGTAGAATTCACCTGAGACACCATTTAGTACTGGGCTTTTCTTTGTTGGCAGATTTTTGATGACTGGTTCAATCTCTCCACTGGATTCGTCAGTTGAGGCCTTTTCTTTCTCCTAGAGTCAGGGTTGGCTGTTTGGGTGTTTCTAGGAATTTTTCCATGTCATCAAGTTGTCTAATTTGTTGGTATACCTCTCTTCATAATATCATCTTATTATCCTTTTAATTTATATGAGATCAGTGGTGATGTCCCCTCTCTCATTTCTGATTTTATTTATTTGCATTGTCTCTATTTTTTCCTTGTTAGTATTGCTAAGTGTGTGTAAATTTTATAATTCTTCTCAAAGAACCATATTTGGTTTTGTTAATTCTTTCAATTTGTTCATTTATTCATAATTCATTTATTTCTACTCTAATCTTTCTTTCTGTTTGCTTTGGGACTAGTTTGCTGTTCTGTTTCTCTTTACTCAAGTGTGTAGTTTGCTCTTTGATTTTAACTCTTTCTACCTTTTTTAATGTAAGCTTTTAGGATTATAAATTTCCTTGTCAGTACTACCTTCCATGCATTCTATAAACTTTGAAATGTTGTGTTCTCATTTTCATTTGTCTCAATCAATACACTGATTTTCTTGCATTTTTGTCCTTGACCAATTGATTATTTAAGCTTTTTGTTTAACTTCCGTGTAGTTGTATATTTTTCCAGTTCTTTGCCCATTACTGATTTCCAGATTCATTCCCTTGTGCTCAGAGAAAATGCTTACTATAGTTTCAAAATCTTTTTAAATTCATTGAGACTTGTTCTATGACTTAACCTGTGGTCTATGGAGAATATTCTGTGAGAACGCAAGAAGAATATATGTCCTGCAGTTTCGAGGTACAATGTACTGTATGTGTCTGTTAGGTTCAGTTCATTTATTATATTATACAAGGTCTCTATTTCCTTATTCATCCTCTGTCTAGATGTTCTTTCAAATGCTGAGGGTGGTGTACTGAAGTCTCCCACTATTATTATAGAGGTCTCTAGTTCTTCCCTTAATTTTGCCAGTTTCTGGTCCATGTATATTGAGTCATAATTGTTAAGTGAATAAATATTTATGATTGTTATATCTTCTTGGTATACTGCCCCTTTTAATAATATTTAGTGTCCTTGTTTGTCTCAAAACTGTTTTTAAAATCTATATTGCCTGATATTAATATAGCCACTACAGCTCCTATTTGGTTAATGTTTGTGGGGAATATCATTTTCCAACCTTTCACTTTCTACATATTTATGTCCTTGGGTTTAAAGTGAGTCTCTTGTATATAATATGTAGATAGATTATATTTT
Source organism: Dasypus novemcinctus (assembly GCF_030445035.2). NCBI lineage: Eukaryota > Metazoa > Chordata > Mammalia > Cingulata > Dasypodidae > Dasypus > Dasypus novemcinctus. Next base: position 137,105,149 of record NC_080676.1, read on the forward strand.
CTTATTCATTCTGCCAATCTGTATCTTGATTAAGGGGTTTAATACATTAACATTCAATGTCATTACCATATAGGTAGTACTTCCGTCAACCATTTTATTCTTAGTCTTTTATATATCATATTTTATTTTGTTCCCTTTTTACTCTTTTACTCTCCTCTGAAACACCCTATCATATTTCCCTTTCAGCCAGTAGAACTCTTCAAATTATTTCTTGTAGTGCAGATCTCTTGTTGATAAACTATCTCAGTTTCTATTTATCTGTGAATACTTTAATCTCTCTATCATTTTCAAGGACAATTTTCCTGGATGCATAATTCTTGACTGACAGTTTTTCTCTTTCAGTATCTTCAATATATCATACTACTGCCTTGTTGTTTCCACAGTTTCTGATTAGAAATCATCATAATTTTATCAAGTATCCCTCATATGTGATGAATCACTTTTCTCTTGATGCTTTCAAGATTCTCCTTTTATCTTTGGCATTTGACAATCTGATTAGCATGTATCTCCAAGTAGTTCTGTTAGGATTTAATCTGTTTGGAGTATATTGCTCTTGCAGTATGTGGATATTTATGTCCTTCATAAGAATTGGAAAAATGTTGACCATTATTCCCTCAAACACTCCTTCTGCCCCTTTCCTCTCTTCTACTCCCCCTGAGACACCATTACATATATGTTTGTGTGCTTTGTGCTATCATTCAATTCTCTGAGACCCTGTTCAATATTTTTCATTTTTCTGTCTATCTTCTTCTATCAATTTTGGATGTCCTACATTCTAATTCACTAATTCTTTCTTCTACCTGTTCAAATTTGCTCATGTATGATTCTGGTGTAATTTTAACTTCTTTAATGCCTTTCATTACCATTGTTCTTTTTCTTCATATGTCTTCCAATTCTTGTTTATGCTTATCCAGTGTCTTCTTAATATCCTTTTTTATTTTATTTATTTATTTATTTATTTATTCCCCGCCCCCTTGCAGTTGCCTGTTCTCTGTGTCTATTTGCTGCATGATGTTCTTTGTCTGCTTCTGTTGTTGTCAGCAGCACGGGAATCTGTGTTTCTTTTTGTTGCATCATCTTGCTGCATCAGCTCTCCATGTGTGCAGCACCATTCTTGGGCAGGCTGCACTTTCTTTCATGCTGGGCAGCTCTCCTTATGGGGTGTACTCCTTGCACGAGGGGCTCCTCTAAGCGGGGACACCCCTGCACGCATCAGCACTGCGCATGGGCCAGCTCCACACGGGTCAAGGAGGCCGGAGTCTGAAATGCTGACCTCCCATGAGATAGACAGATGCCCTAACCACTGGGCCAAGTTCGCTTCCCTTAATATCCTTAATCTCTTCCTTCATCTTCTTGAATTGATTTAGGAGATTTGTTTATACATCTTTGATTAGCGGTTACAAATTTTGTGTCCCCTCTGACTTTTTAATTTTTTCCTTTGACAGTGCCATCCCTTCCTTCTTTCTTAGTAGGGCTTGTAAATTTTTTGTTTATATCTAGGTTTCTGATTATCTTGATGAATTAAGTCTGCTGGTAATTTTATTTTACTTTCCTAGGGTTTTATTGTTGATAATCTTTGTGTTAAGTCTCTTTTTTGAAATTTGGGTCAATTTATTTTAAATCTTTAGAATAGCCTATGTTTAACTGATGAAAACCAGGTCAGGGACCTACAAAGGAGCACAGACCAGTTCCAAAGAGCCCTGGGGAAAGAGTATGTAAAGACTTTAGTTGTTTGTTTGTTTGTTTGTTTGTTTGTTTGTTTGTTTGGGTTTTCTTTGGCCTGTTGGCTCCCCAAAAGTATCCTTTCCTGCCCAGCAGGAAAGGTGGTGCTTTTTGGCCAGCTGCTCACCATATCCTCTGGGAGGGGAGTGTTTTGTGTTTTTTTTCCTTTTCCCTCCACACCCCATATCAGGGGTAGAGTTGAGAACAGTGGTATGAAGGAAAACAGACCTGGCTGGCCTGACCTGCAGTTCAGCCAGACCTAGCAACAAAAACTCTGATTAGGAGCCTTGTTCAGCATTCAGACTAGAACCCAATTCTGGGGAGGAAGGTTTCTCTACTGCTTAATATTCCGGGCTGTCAGCCAACCCAATCCCTGAAAAAGCTGCTTATCCTGGGGGTGGGGGGCGGGGGATGGGCACTAGGCACTACTGTGGTGTAATTGGCTCATATTTGCTCTGCAGTGGCCTTTCTCAGGTTGTCTATCCTGCTTTTTGCATGTTGTACTTTGGTCTTCTGACCTCTGCAGTTCAAGTACAATCATCTCACTTACCCCTGAACCTGCCTTTGCCTACCTGAAAATACCTGTGTTCAGTGAGACCTGCTCTTGTTGTTTCCCTGTAACCATTAACCCTCTTTCATGAGCTATCTGTGCTGTTTGTCCTGCAATCTTATCACTTCCCTGCCTCCATATTATTTTTAATCTCTTCCAGATTTGTAGTTACTCTTCCTCTTTTTCCTTGATATTATTTGTATGTATTTTCAATTTTATCTGGAGCAGTCTTACCTGAGGTTTCCTTTTTGCATCAGTCTATTTTTTTAAAATATTTTTGTAAAAAATATTTTTATTGTGGTATGGTTTTTCCTTTTATCTTTATTTTTTAAATCACATTATTTAACTGGAATGACTTCAAATTATATACCAAAGCTATAAATTTCCATCTACTTAAAGCTTTAACTGCAGTCTTAAGTTTGTAATTAGGGTAGTTTGTCATTCAGGTCTAAATATTTTATAATTACAGAATACAATTTTTTCTTTGTAGATTACTTATATGTTTTTTAATTCTTAGAAAACATGTCATTTTATATCCTTTTTTTCTAATTTTATTTAACTTAAAGATGTGCAGAGGAATATGACCTTAGAATATTAATCTCTAATTTCTTTTGCATTTTCCAATTCTATGTCTTTAGTACACTTAGTGATTTTTTTTTTTTTTTTAGGAAGTACCAGGGATTGAACCTGGGACTTTGTACATTGAAAGCAAGTGCTGAAACCACTGAGGTATACCCACTCCCAAGATCTTTTTTAAAAAATACATATTATGTATGCTCAGTAATGATGTGTATATACAACACTACTAGATTAAGTTTATACCAATTATGTTTTCATATCAAATATGTCCTTTATTTTTCCTTTTTTCCTGCTTAATCTGTGAATTTAAGTCTGGGCAAAGTTTATAAAAAATTCATGGTTTTGTTTCCTTCTTGGTGATTTTTTATTTTATTTTATCATTAAATAGTGGTCCCCTTTAGTTCTCATAAAGGATTTTTGTCAAATAATCAATTCTGACACCAAGGTTTTTTGCCAATTTGCTTGGGATTCTGTGCCCACTAACTTTTTTTTTTACATCATTATGTCATAGAAGTAGGTTTCTTAAAAAAAAGCTTAGAGATGTATTTTTTAAAACTCAAAGGAATTATTTTCATTTAATACATGTGAATGAGTAAAACAATATTCAGTAATTTTTGCTGTAGTAAATACTTAAATTTTTAGGACCTGGTTTTATTCTATCTCTTGGTTGTATATTTTTCCAGATTGGTTTTTTCTCACGGTCAATATGGTAGCTGCCAGGAGACTCAGCCCTACATCTTCCAACTTTCAGTCCAGTTTTTAATGTGCCACAATGGTGAAAGAGGTTGTTGAAGTGGGAGGAGTGGGGTGAGGGGGGTGGGGGGTATATGGCATCTCATACTTTTTTAATGTAACATTTAAGAAAAAACAACAACAACAACAAGAAAAGTGTGTTATCTATTGTAATTCACTCCCTTGTTTATCTAAAACTCTCATTTCCTTTCATCCAATAAAGTGACATTTTAATATGTCCCAGATGATCTAGTGAAGTATATTCTAGTCATTGGAAGTAGAAACTGCCAAAGACCTGAGTTTCAAATGTCTCTTGAATGCCAAGTGGCTAGAACAGAGTAAAGAGTAGAGGTTGGAGGGGAAGACAGTGATGTAATGGAAGTCTGGAATTTGGAAGGCTTTGGGAACCATTTAATGGCATTGGCTGTTATTCAGAATGAAATGTGAAGCTGCTGGAGGGATTTTAATAATATGATTAAAATATTCTTAAAGTATCATTCTAGTTGCACTCTTGAGTATAGGACATTTGAAAGGTTAGGATCAGAGAGATCAGTTGGGAGGCTTTTGTTTTATTTGGGAAGACATGTTTTTAAGTTCCTGATTTTATTTGAAATTAGATCTAATATGATTTGCTGACATATTGGATATAGGATGCAGGAGAAAAAATTCAAGGGTGACTTTGAGTATGAGTTGAAATTAAAATTAGCTGAGATGGGGAAGACTACATAAACAGGTATAGGGGAAAGATAGTTTGGATTTGCTATGTATTATAGTAGATAACAATTGGAAATACAAATGAAGATACTGTGTAAGCAGCTGAATGTATAAGTCTGTAAAAAGGCCTAGGTCTTTTTTTGAGATATAATTTTGGAAGTCACTAGTAAAAATATGGTATTTTAAGTCACATGACTGTATGAGATCCAAGGTTTGAGACTTGATTCCCTCAATATTAAGAGGTTATGGACATTAAAAAGGAGTATGAAAAAAAGACCGACAAGGATTCACCAGTAAAATAGGAGAGGAAAAGGAGATTTTTTTTTCCAAAAAGCCAAATGAAGAAAAGGTTTGGAAGAAAGTGAATAGTGTCAAAAATTACTGATAGGTCAAGTAATATGAAAATTAATTACTAACCATCAAAGTAATCACCATGGCACGTACAGGTGATTTTACCAGAGTAATTTCTACTGGTGCTTGTGTGTAAGAAGGAAGATAGGGAAGCCTGAATGGAATAAGTTCAAGGGAAAATAATAGAAAAGGAACTGAAATCAACAAACACCCACAATAATTTGAGGAGTTTAATTTCATAGAGGAGCAGGTAAATAGAATAAATGATAGAGAGAAGAGGTATCAAAAAGAATATTTTACTGAAAACTGATTACAAGTTCCAAAGGGTTTTAAGCATTTGTTTCAGCCTGGAGATAAAATAAATAAATAAATAAATAAATAAATAAATAAATAAATAAATAAATAAATGAATGAATAAATAAATAAATAAAGTATATGAAAAGTTGACTCTACAGGATTAAGAACTGCTGGGACTACAAAGCTACTTATAGTGACTAAAATAATTAGGGAAAAGGGGGATATTCCAATTAGTCCTGATGGTCTAAAACAAATAGTGGTAGCAAGAGGTTCTGAGTTTTAGCAGTAATGGGGTGAGGAGTTTGCAAGAAACATGCTGAATTCTAGGACTATCTCCATTGCAATCAGTTGAACCGTGACGTTCTGGATGGGAGAGTTTGCTCTAAGCAGTTTGCTCTGTGACACTCTCCTGACTTCTACACTTGAAGGCAAAGCCCTTGGAGAATGATCATCTCTCCTAAGGCTCCTAAAGCATAACCTTTTATCCTACTGGGCATTGTATGGAAGCTGAAGATGGGTGGATGTGAATAGCAGGCTTCTTAATTTCTAAGATAGAGCTACAGGGGAAAAAAATTACCAAATTCCCCACCCACATCCTCAAGTGTTTTGTAAAGTAATAGTATAATATTTTAATCTAGAATGTGTTTGAGGATTTCAAAAAATTTGTAACAGGTTTTTGGTACTTTGTTCAAACTGAAAGGCAGTAGTATACTCACTATTTAAAAATACATATTAGGAGCCAGGTACAATGCTTAAATCACATTTACTACCTTTTTTTCTTCTTTTTTTTTTACTACTTTTGAGAAAGTTGCTTTAACAAACTGTACCTAACTTTCCTTATCCACACCAGGAGTATATTAATAATGTCAGCCTTATGAGTTTGCAATACTGAATAAGTTATTTAATACATATAATGTTTGCGGAACAGTTTACTGCCTAACAAATATTAAATGTTCAGTAACCATTAACTATGGTTATTATCTTGATAGGTCTCACCTTATTGTGTATTATTTGCCTTCTACTTCTGTATAATTCATAATAATGGGATTGAGACAGCAAATTTAATCTGCCCCTTGCTCTTTAAAACAGAGAAAAGTATTCTATTTTCAATGTAGGAAGTACATTAAAAGAGAAGACTAAAAGCACAAAAAAGGTAAAATTTCTTCTAGGTTATAATGTATTTCCAATTTTGAACTACCCTACTACAGTTCAAACTAATCTCAGTTTAGAAAATCATTCTCCCTTCTATTCCAAATTACAGGTAATAGGTAGAAAGGATTTTCTAGCAAACCCATCTAATTTCAAATGAGAAACTTAAATCTAATATTATATATTTCTTATAAAAATGTCATTGAAATATCGAGAATAAAGCATTATACCCCCAAATCCTGATTTTTTTCTAACAAATACCTCAATGTTCCCAGGCACATTTTTTTATTGTGTTCAAATATTCACTCCCTGTCCTTCTCTAGAAGGTTATTGATACTGCACATTGCCATATGACTTGCCCATACGTCTGATGAATGATTATGCTTTTCCTCACCATGAATGATGGCTCAGTCCTGTGACTTGCTTTAGCCAATGGGACTCAAGGCACTACAATAGATATAGTATTTGTAACAGCAGAGGAGAAGATTTAAAGGGAATTGTATGAGTTGGCTCATTCTTTACCGCTTTCACTTTGCCACAAAAATGGCAACGTTCCTCTTAGGCATTGCTCCTGTGGTCCGTGTCCTGGAGTAGAGAACAATCCACAGCAATCTGAGCTAAAATGAGTTATAGCTTACCCTCAAACATCCATCTTTAAGGTGAGCAAGAAGTAAATTTGGTTGTTATGCCGTGTAGATTTTGGAGTTGCTTGTTATGCAGTAAAGGTGAAGGATTGATGAGTAATTTCTAAGATAAAAGACAGAAAAGTTACTCTGCTATTTAACTATTGTATTTCCAACATTCCAGTCCAGGAGATATGCATCCTTACTTTCATTCACCCTGTCTTTACTCAGTTTATTCTATGTTATAAAGATGGATATTTTTTATTTGTGTCATAGTTTTGAAATTTTGGAGGTAAATAACAGAAAATGTAAATAAAAACTTCTTTGAAAGAGGGTGGATGAAATGTATTGGTACAACTAGCACACAATTCATGGACTTCAAGGAAAAATTAAATCTGACATTCAAATAGTTTCCATAGTACAAATCTCTTATCATCTCTAAGATTTCTTCCCTTCTCGTTTGGATTGTCAAGGTCCACATGGCATCATTGTGGTTGACTGTCTCTATTGATTTCCATTCTCTGGGGTAAAATCACAATAATAATGAATAAACCTTTGAGCACTTATAATGAACATGACACTCTTCTAAGGTCTTTATATAAATTAACTAATTTCATCCTCAATACTTCTCTGAAGTAGAAACTAATATTATTCTTACTTTATAGATAAGGAAACAAATGCACAGGAAGTTAACTAAGATGCCTCATAATAAACAATATATATATATATATATAATAGAAAATTCTATAATCCTTTTGCAAAAATGTTTGAACTAATTTCTTACACAGCACTCTCAATATCACAAATTGGGTCATAATGCTATTTTTAACTGAATCTCATGTTAAATAAAATCCATTATGCTAACTGTCCACTACTAAGTCATATTCTATGTTTAATTGGATGGAATCATTTCACCTGAAACGTGTAGCCAAAGTTATGGGGAAGATGTTCCTGAGATAATAAACAAGGGCATTGTTTTAAGAAAAAGTGTTGATGTATGTAGGTGTTAAGAACTATGAAGCATCTAAGATTTTATATTACTTGCAAAGTAAGACAATAGCTCGCAAATGATTCAGGAATGCTGAGAAAACAGGAGATTCCTGGTTCCGATACAAAAGACTATATTGCTCTTGATGTAACAAGCAACACGAACTTCTTATTCACATTATTTTTGTTTGTTTGTTTTGTTTTGTTTTTCCAGTGTCAAGGAATTGACACAGAGCAGTCTAGGTAGATGGTGAGTACACAGACTTAAAATGAGTAAGACTTTCATATGGCTTATAAAACCCAAAACATCAGTTACTATGGAACATTCAATTTAGAACACTCAACTAAGAAAATCAAAGCAGAAAAAAGACATATTTGATGAGTTGACAGTTTAAGGTCATACTGACAGTTGACTAGGTAAGTACCTAAAAGGTATCATATATTTAATATTCTTATATTTTTTTATGGAGGGATTTTACAAATAGCATACTTTCTTAAATAAAATTTTGTCTCTGGTTTTAGTCATAATAAAATAATTTTTAGATGCATTTGGAAGAAAGGTATTCTATTAAATTGGGAACAGACAGCTCTTTTATTAGTTGAAAGTAAAATCTAGGAAAAAAAAAGAAGATAAGCTTCTGTACTTTTTAATGTGTAAAGGCCAGTTTCTGAATTTAAAATAAGTTGCTTAAATAGAAGAAAAATAATTTTCTTTGTTACGGTATCATGTCATAGATCTTCTTCACCATTATTTTATTTCTTACTCTTGTCTTCTCTATTCAATACTGTAGTGTCTTACAAAGATGCTTTTTATTATTTGTGATCCTGTTAAACTCAGTGAACTATGCCATTGTGCATGGTTTGACTATTAGTTCAAATAACATAATACTTAGGCTTGTACAACTTAAATAAATAATTGATATAAGTAGAATAATAGAATTTGTATTTGCTTAGGAAAAGCGGGTATGGCATATTAATTGAGCAATCTTAGACTCAGGGATCAAGAAATACATAGTTTTGTTTTATGTTTTGTAATTTCACTACTATTTAAAGTTCTCATTTCACTGAATACTGAAAACTTAATTCATGTAAAATAAATGTATTCTATTTTTTCTTAGGTCTGTTTTTAGGTACCAGTATTACCTTGGTCATCTTGGCATTGCTGCTTTATTCCAATAGCATTTCCATGGCCCAATAGAAGACATGGCATTTATTGTGATGCACTTAGCTGAGGAGAAAGTCAGGAAATTGCTATTTCTCAAAGGCCACCAGTTGATACTTCATCTCAGCCCATTTCCTCAATTTACTTTTCTCTGGGGTCATCCGTTTTCATCAGGGATCTAGACAAGTTAGAAAGAGGTTGGCAAGTGCACAGGAAATTTTAGCTCTTACTGATCATTTACCATTCCAATTATTTTTCTAAAATTCTGTGTTGTTTATCTAAAAGAAACTAACCTTCTGAAGAGCAATATCTAAACTGGAATTTGTTTTTCCTCATTCTAATTTCTACTCACAAATCTTCACTTAGATAAGAAGCTCTGAATAGCCTAATTAAGTGATAAAGGAAGTAACCAAAGAATAAAAGTAATACCAGATTGAAAATAACTGTTGGTGGTTCAAAATGAACAAAGTAAAGAACAAACAAAGAAACCTATGTGGAGATGGCCTGCCAGAGAAAATTATCCATATTCTATTTTAGGTCAAGGAATATCTAGGAAAAAATTTGGATTCACTGAGTTCACCTTCTTATATGGTGATTTGGGGTATACACTAAAATGTAAACTGACTGAAATCATAACATATTCTTTCCATTAAAAGGCTAGTTATAGGATTAACATCATGAAAACTAAAAAATTTGTCAAAATTCTGTTTGCACCAACATGTGGATGCCCCCATTATATATTAAAGGAAAACGAAACAAATAATAAAAACATTATAAAATGGTTGAATGTTTTAATATTGCTGTAGTGGATAAAAAGAGTTTTTATTGTATATAAATTCTTAAATTACTTTTTAGAAAGCATTGAAAATAGGATTTTTAAAACATTTATTAACAACACTATATAAAAAAATGAGTGATCAGATCAAATTTAATAGGAACATGTTTCCTCAATAATCACTTCGGAAATATTAGCATTTCTTAAATGACATATTTGTAAATATCTAAAAATGTATTTTGTACCTAAAGAAATTCCTAATCCCTTCTTGCTGGATATATAAGTACTTTAGCATTGTTTAAAGCAGTCACAGTTTCCTAGTGCTGCCCTAACAAAATACCACAGCCTGAATGTCTTAAAACAACCAAAATGTATTTGTCTCCTAGTTTTAGAGCCTACATGTCTGAAATCAGGTGTCAGCCGGGTCATTCTTCACCAGACACCTTTAGGGGAGAATCTTTCCCAGTCTCTTCTGGCCTTTAGTGTTTGCTTGCAGTCGTTGGTGTTCCTTGGCTTTTGGATACATCTCTCTTCACATACCTACTCCCTTGTGTTATCTGCAGATCCTCTCTCCTTCTAATAAGGACACCAATCACCTGGGATTAGGTTCCACTCTAATCCAGCTGAGCTTCATTTTAATTTTTCAAAGACTGTTTCCAAACAAGATCACAATCACAGAACTGTGGGTTAGGACTGGAACATATGTTATTGTCGGACACAATTCAGTTACACTCACATTGCCTTAGGACTTGTGGATTCCGTTCTTCTTGTCAACATTTTCCCAAGTTATTTCTCTTTTTACTTTTTCAAGTTTTTGATCAAATTTTACTTTACAGAGAGGGCTTTCCTGGAAATCCTATTTAAAATAGCACCATTCCACACACTTGTCATTGTTTAGTCCCCTTCGTTATTTTTCTTCATAGCACTTATCTCACATGATATGTGACCTATTTGAAATGCAAGACCGTGAGGGCAGGGTACTTATTTTATTCACCATTGTATCCTCTGTGAGAACTGTGCCTAGCACTTATTAGGCATTCAAATATTTCAGGAATTAATAATATGAGTAAAAATCATCAAATTATTGAGTAAGCATTCATACATTAAAGTTTTTTCATTATAAATAAACTTTTTATTACACAAAACCTGTTCTGATAATAGTCGTGGTTATTTTATTTATATCAGAGCATGCTTCTTAAGCTTTTACAATTATGTGACTATGTATCAGGGAATTGTGAAGCAAAAAATTTAAGATTAGTAAGAACATTTAGGTAAATTATTTTTGATGATCTTAATATCTTTAATATTAAAATCATGTTCTTCATAGGTACATAATAATTATATAATACTTTACTTATTTTGTGAATATTTAAGGTGGCTATCATTTATACAATGATATAGACACATGCACTCTTTTAATTTATGATTTACAACAGTTCTATTAGCTTAGGAATATTATTGTTTCCAGTTTCTCTTATTAGAAAACTGAGACCCACAATGGGTTTTAAACTCAAGACAAGAGAGAACAGATGTGAACTTTGAAAAGGAAATGTGCCTAGAACAGTGTTTAGCACTTAGACACTCAGATTGTTTAGGAAGTCCAATAAGGTATAAACAAATGGGACATCTCTGTATTGGTAATTTATTCTATGAGAAATACATATATTTGCACATTTATTTGTAACATTCCAATGAAGAATTATTAATATCTACTTTATGCTTATGAAACTGAATCTTATAGAGGTAAATAAGTTTCAGATTCTGATACCCGATTGATATTGGATAATTAATAGAATTTATCTTATCATTTCTAGATGAGAGCCTCAAAGATAACAGCTAATGTTTTAGTTTCCTAAGCTTCTCAAGCAAATACCATGAAATGATTCTACGTAAACAGTGTAAATCTATTACTTTACCGTTCTGAGACTAAAAGAAAATCCAAATCAAGGCATCAAGGTTGTGCTTCCTCCCTAAAGACTGGTGCTCTGGCTGTCTACTGACATTCCGTGGCTCCTCTAGCACATGACAAGGCCCATGGCAGCATCTGTTTTCTCCCTTTTCTTCTGGTTCTACCAAATTTCAGCTTCTTGCATAAGTTCATACCTACAGGAATGGGTTAAGTTTAATAACATATTTTCTGGTATATACAGCTTCAGACAACCAGAGCTGTGGTGAAAATCTAAGTTAATGGAATATTAATTTTCTTCCTGTTTTGGGTAAATTTTGTTACTACTAAAAGATAAGTTTTAAACTGAAGGTTAATTTTCTATATTTTCCTAATACTCCTCTCTTCCATATGTCGCGTCCTAGGAAAATAGACAGTTTTCATAGAGCTACCAGTCCAGTTATGCACATTATTTTATTAGAAACATTCTAGGAAGAAAAGAATGACATCTCTCAAAAGGTGGGAAACATTTTTTCCTCATTAAGAACGTCAAGCTTCTTTTATCGTAATAGATATGCACGAGTTCAAAGATATTTTAAAGAAAAATCACATTTCAGTTCCAAGCACTCTATTTATGCAGGGTCCAGAATAAAAACAGCTTTCAGTATGTTTCAGTATGTTCAGTAAAATAGCTTTTTAGTATGTTTCTCTCAAAAGTGAAGGATTTCAGGACTCTTTTCTTGCACCCAAATGCTCTGAGCAGTTGGTGGGGCCAATGAGAAAAGCCAGAAAATAGATGCAGACACTTTTAATTATGGGATGTCCATGCACTTTAAGATGCTCTGTTGGTCATGTTTGTCCTATTAGGACTCATTAAAGTTACAGATGAGAAAGAATCAAATGGAAATTTTGAAAATAAAAACCATGATGTCTGTAAAATCACAAGTGATACTAATAGTATACTGGGTACTGAAGAATAATGAATTGGTGAAATTTAATAGGATCTATAAAAGTTTTACAAAATGAAAATAAAATAAAGAATAAAAAAATAAGGCCTCTGTGACATGTGCTATCAATATCAACTCAAGTCTCAAAATCAGTGTAGAAAGAATACTGCAGAATTGTGTTTGAAGAAATGATAGCTGAATATTTTCTAAATTCAGTGAAAAATTATTAGCTTGTAGATACAAAAGGAAAACTGCAACTAAAAATATGAAAGTCAAACTTTTGAAAATCAAACATAAAGTGATGAAAAGATAGTGAATTTAAATACAGTCAGAAAACATGACACTTTATATAGGTGGTACCAATGATACAAATATTGCCTGACATTTCACCAGGAACCTTTTGAGACCAGAAAAATCTGAAACTGAATCTTTAACAAGTAAAAAGAAAAAAATAAAAAGGGAAAAAATAAACCCACATACATTTATACTTTCTTTTTTAAAAAATGAAAAGTATGTTTATTTGTTTTTAATTAATTTATTGAAATATATCACCCACACACAAACATTGGTAAACATAAGTGTATAGTAATAGTTGTGAACTTACAAAACAAACATATATAACATCATACAGGACTTTCACAATTCACCATACCACCAACACCTTACGTTGTTGCTAAACCTTCTTAACTATTGATTAAAGAGAATTGTCAAAATATTACTATTAACCAAAGTATTTTCCCCCATCCCTCCTAATATTATTATCTTTATCTCATTTATATATAAACATACATAAGCAAAGTATATAGTAAAAGTTGTGAACTTACAAAGCAAACATGCATAACATCATAGAGGGGTCCCATACATTCAACCCTCCACCAATACCTTGCATTGCCGTGAGATGTTTGTTACAAATTGTGAAAGAATATGGTCAAAATCTTACTACTAATTATAGTCCTTATCTTACATTTGGTATATTTTTCCCCAACCCACCCTATTGTATTTTTTAAATATGTTTTGACATATTTTCATATGTCAACCTTGACAGAATTGTAAATTTATAAAACAATCATGCACATATGCAGAATTCCCAAACAACACCCCTCTATCAACACAGCACACTATGTTAAGATAATATTATCTGATTGTTACCATGTCCACAGTATACAATTGGCTCACATTTTCCATACTGTTCCGTTACCAATACAGCACATCTTTGGCACAGATGCAAGAATATTATATTATTACTGCTAACCACAGTCCATAGGTCACTCCAGTTGTATTTTTCTCATGCATTCCCCATACCCTTAACTAGTGATATACATTTGCTCTAGCTCACAAAGGACTCTCTAGCATCTATACCATCAACCATAATTCTGATTCACCTCTTGGTTTACTGTGCTATTCAGTTCCTAGATTATTCTCTAGCATTCTGTCAATCAGCATTTACATACCTAGACTATCATTTTCAGTCACATCCCCATTTGTAAATTAGCTATTACTCTCTATTTGCTACCATCCATTGTATACATTTCAACACTTTTACAGTAAAGCTAATTAAAACTTTTACATACATTAAGTAGTCCATCTCAGTCCTTTTCTTTTCTCCTTTAAGAATTCACTATCTACCACCATTCAAATGTCTTGAAGATATTTTCCCACACTTTTTTCTAGCAGTTTTATGGTTCTTGCTTTCATTTTTAGTTTTTTTATCCATTTTGAGTTAATTTTTGGATAAGGTGTGAGATAGAGGTCCTCTTTCCTTCTTTTGGCTATGGACATCCAGTTCTTTCAGCACCATTTTGCTGAAAGGACTGTTCTGCCTGAGCTGTGTGGGTTTGACAGGCTAGTCAAAAATCACTTGACCATGCATGTGCGGATATGTTTCTGAACCATCAGTTTGGTTCCACTGGTCTATGTGTTTGTCTTTATGCCAGTACCATGCTGTTTTTGCCACTATAGCTTGGCAGTATGATTTAAAGTCCAGAGATGAGGGTTTGCTTTTCCTTTTAATGATGCTTCTGGCGATAGAGGACCCTTAACCTTCCAAATAAATCTGATAATTGTGTTTTCGTTTTTTTAAAAAATGCTGGTGGAATTTTTATCAGGATTGCACTGAATCTATATCGATTTGAGTAGAATTGACATATTAATAATAGTCTTCCAATCCATGAGCATGGAATGTTCTTCAAGTTATTTAGGACGTTTTAAAATTTTGTTTAACACTGGGTTGCAGTTTTCTGAATACAAGTACTTTATAGAGTTGGTTAAGTTTATTCTTGACTATTTGAGTTTTATCTGTCATATTTTATTTTCACCACTCTTTTGACACTTTTAGTTACTTTTAATTGATATAATCTTCATTTCTAGACACACTTCCAGGTCTCTCTCTCCTGTCTTTTCTCTTCAAGTTCTAGGGCACCCTTTAGTATTTCCTGAAAATCTGGTCTCTTACGTAGAAATTCTCTCAGGTTCTGTTTATCTGTGAATATACTAATCTTGCCCTAATTTTTGAAAGACAGTCTTGCTGGATATAAGATTCTTGGCTAAGTATGTGTCTTGGAGATGGTCTATTTGGATTTTTTCAAATGGGAGTATGTTGTGCTTCTTGGACAGGGATATCTATGTCCTTCAATAGGGTTGGGAAATTTTCTACCATTATTTCTTCAAATATTCCTTCTACCCCTTTACACTTCTCTTCTCCTTCTGTGACACCCATGACACATATGTTTGCATGTATCTGCTGTTGTTTAGTTCCCTGAGACCTTGTTCAATTTTTTCCATTCTTTTCTTCATCTCTTCTTTTGTATGTTCACTTTCAGAGGTCATTTCTTCAAGCTCACCAACCCTTTCTTCTGCCTCCTCAAAATGTTATTATATGATTCCAGTGATTTTTAAATTTCATTGATTGAACCTTTCATTCCCTTAAGATCTGCTGTGTTTCTATGTTTGCTCTCAAATTCTTCTTTTGCTCATCCAGTGTCTTCTTAATATCCTTAATCTCTTTAGCCATCTCATTGCATTTATTAAGGAGATTTGTTTGAACATCTATGATTAGTTGTCTCAACTCCTTTATGTCATCTGGAGGCTTATCTTGTTCCTTTAACTGAGCCATAGCTTCCTGTTTCTTGATGTGGATTGTAATTTTTTGTTGGTGTCTTTGCTGACTAGAGTATTTATTCTGTGTGCAGTTTTTCTCTTTAGTTTAGGGCTTCCTATCATTTCTCCCTTCCTGGTTATGCAGTAGGAGCCAAGCATGTAGTTGGTGCTGCAGGCTGTGGATGATCAAGCTGTCACTGCTCCAGGGACCAGTGATGCTTCTTTCAACTTTCTCCTTTGCCACAGGTAGGGACAAAGTCACAGCTATGTGGAATAATCCACATGCAGGCCTAGACAGTAGTTGCCCAGAGAGACTGATGAAGCTTCACATCCCTTTCTTCCCTGCCTGGGGCAAGGATGGAACTGCAGGTGTGGGCAGCATTCTATGCAGTGCAGGTCCAAGATGACAGCTGTTGACCTGGTAGACTTCTGATTTTCAGTCAATGCCAGCCAAAGTTCTCTGCAGTTATCTCTATAGGCTGGTGCAGGGCTCCTCAGCCTCCTCCCTGCCAGAGTTGGCTGAAACCTAGTAGGGCTGCAGGCTGATCTGCATGAAAGAAACTGGTTCCTGCTGACACTGAGAATTTCAGTCAACCCAGCTTTCCCTCAGGCTGGGGGCAAAGTCAGAATAGTGGCTACTGGTCTCTTTCTGACAACCATTCCCAAGTTTATCTCCTAGCCAGCCAATTCTCCCAATCTGTAGCTGAATCGGCAGCCAACTCCCTCCTCCTCCCATTTCTGGAAAATGGATCTTCCAATTCCCATCACAGAACAGCTCAAGAGGTGACCCGTGCCACAAGAGCAGGATAATCTCCAGCCTCTGCAACTTGACAGGTAATTTCCCAGAGAGTGTGGTGCAGGTCCCCACAGCATCCTCCCTGCTGGAGGTGGCACTGGGGTCTAGACTAGACCTGCAATCTGATCTGGATGGGAAAAAGCCAGTCCCCACCACCACTGGGATTCTCAGTCTGCCCTGCTTCCCCTCATGCCAGGCACAGAGTTAAGATGGCAGCTCCTAGCCTCTTTCTGACCTGACAGGCTCAAACCTTAGTTGTTCTCAGGATCATACTGTAGCCCACTGAATATCTTCATCATAGTTGAAATTGGTGCCCTACTGTCTCTTCATTCCCCATTTTGGGGAAGAGGAGCTTTCAATTCCAGCTGCAGAACAGCTCCCAAGGCAGCTTGTGCCTCCAGTGAAGGATGGGCACTGGCCTCCAGGGCGTGGAGGGCTCTATTTAAGAGTCTTCTCTGCAGACGGGCATCTCCTCCCTCCACTCCTTCAAGTATGTTGCAGGAAGTTCTTCTGGCCTCCCAGAGCGCCCAAACAGGTGCTTCATCTAGCTCCAGAGAACTCCCAGGCTTTGCTAACTGCCTTGTAACAGGAGCTGAGTCTAGGAGCTCCTTACTCCGCTGCCATCTTGCTGGTTCTCTTCTCAGTGAGTTTTTGAAAACCACAAGTTAAAGAACCCTGAGCTACCAATGCTGAAGATGAACTTGATGGTTCAAAATTTCTGCATTTGCTATGAAATTACAGTTCTTCATCATCAGAAGGTCTCAAGAATTTAGGTCTCAAATTTCTAAGAGAAGAAAACCATTAGTTTTGCCTTAAATTGGATTCTTTTCTACATACATGTAAAGACCCAGATATATTCTCTTTTTCATCATCAATAAACTTATCTTTATTGATACTGTTTGCAATATCTGTCAGACCATATCTATCCCTTGAAATTTTATTATAATTTACTATGTCTGATTTTCTACTTTCTTGATTATTTTGTGCTTTATCAGAATATGTTGGTTTCCTCCACCATTCTCATCTATAATCCTCTCTTTTGGATGCATTTTTTTCAGCTTCTTCTAATTTCAATTGAAGTATTTCCATTGACCCATATCTTTCAGCTACAATGTCCTCAAATTTCTGTGTTCTTTCTTAGCTTGTTCCTTCATTCTTTGATATGACTTCCTTAGTCAGCTTAATCCACCATCTTCTACTACTAAAACTTTAGTGACTGATGATGCATTACAATCTTCTGTTGGAAGACCTGTCCCACCATCCTTCCAGTATAGATTTAAATCTCTTTCCAATAGTCTGGACTGCTCAACTGCTTGGGTTTTCTCTTGCTCCATTTTCCTTAAAGATTCTTTTTCAGCTTTGAGTGATGATAACAATACAGTTTAGCAGACATAAAATCAAGTCATCCACTCATCCCTCTGACTAACTTGGGTGCCTTCTTCTTTTGCCAACTTACTGTCTTTCTCTTTCCATGTCTTTTCTTTGCTAGGAGTCTGAGATGGAACAACCTCAACCCACTCATATTCAGAGCTCGAAGAACTATCAGCTGACTCATTTTCATATTTCTGTTTCTTGCTCTTTTTCTTCTTTTCTTTCTTTCTTTTTTTTTTTTTTTGATTGCTTGTTTTTTTCTTCTTTTTTTTTCACAGAGTGTTCCTGTGAGAATTGTTCAGTTTGCTCATTCACATCAGGCAGAATCCATGTATCTTCGCCTCGAAGTCACTTAAGTTCTTTATACCTTTCTTTCTTTTCAAAATTGGCTTTAGGCTGGTGCAATACTTTGGCCCTGGCTATCCGAGTCTGTTCTTTACATTCTTCAATACTCCTCTCTCACTTTCAAACCGACCACTGGCAGCTGCCATAGTTGTTGTGAAAGCTATGTTTTTTAAAAGAAAAAAATAACATTTCACTGTGTAGTTTATAATATACATAGAAGTAAAATTTGTATCAGAAAGCAAAAGAATGCAGGGTATATTTATTTATACAGCCATATGTCTCTTACATTTTAAAATGAAATGCTTTTATATTAATCCTACGTAGATTTTGACAAATAAGAATAAAAAAGATACACTTTTGAGATATAAAAAAAGATAGCACAGTATTTTAATAGAATAACTAGACAAACAAATTGTTCAGAGTCCAGGACACCTAAATAAGATTTCCAATCAGTTTTAAAGTTGTAAACTTTATATAAAACAGTTAGAAAATTCATAGTTATTTAGATTTAGATCATTCAACATATATATCACATGCTTGGCCATAAAATGTCTCAATACTTTAAAAAGTATTAAAATTTTATAGGATATACTTTCTGATCATATTAGAATAAAAGGAAATAGGTTATTAGAAACTCCCAAAATATTTGTAAATTAAATACACCTATTAAATAACATGAGTCAAAAAAAATTGCAAAAGCAATTGGAAACATGTTTTTAAATGATAATGAAAATACAACAAAATGTATTGGTTCAGCTAAACTAGTGCTTAGAAGGTATTTTAAGCTATAATTGCATATATTATATAAGAAAAAATGATGAAAAATTTTCACCAAAATAAGATATAAAAACCAGAGGAACTTAAAGTCCAAAGTAGAAGGAATCAATTAATAAAGACAAGAGCTATAATGAATGAAAAAGACAATCATGATTTTGTTTTATTCAAAAGTTGGTTATTTATAAAGATTAAAAAATGATAAAAATAGCAAAATAGATCAAGTAAAAGATAAGAGGACAAGAAAGCAAGAGTATGCATGCAAAAGAGATTACTATTATCTGCAATGAAAGATGTATTTTTGCAAGGTCTTTACAGACATTAAAAATATAATAAAAGCCACATATTATTTCTTACAAAATATTATGAAATATTTTCTTCCAATGAACTGAAAATTTAGATGGAATTAACAAATTTCTTGAGAGATACTACTTACTAAATTATCATAAAAAGAAATAGAATATATAAATAAACCTACAGTGAATAAAAAATTTAATTAGCTTTTAAAAATCTTCTCAAAATGAAAGCTGCAGGCACACTGGTAAAGTCTGTGAAAAATTAAAGAGTGGTATATAAAAATATAGTCTGATGATATTATCTCATAATCTGTAACAAATATTCCACCACAGTGTGGTGTGTTGGTGAAGGGCTATTGTATGTGTATTCTACACATGTGCATGTTAGTTTTGTAAGTTCATAACCTATGTAATAAAAGTATGTTTAAAAAATAATAATAGGGTGTTTTGAAGGAAACATATACCAAATATAAGATATGGACTATAGTTAATAGGAATATTTTCATGATGCTCTTGCATACTTTGTAAGAAATGTTTCACAAAAATGGAGTGTATTTGTGGATGGATAATGTATGGGACCCCTGTATGATGTTAGTAAGGTTTATTTTGTAAGTTCACAATTTTTACTATGCATTTATTATTTATGTATGTTCATGTATGAATAATATATTTCAATTGATTTTTTTAATTTAAAAAATCTTACACAGCACTTTCTGAAAATAGAGGGAGAGAGAAAAATTCCCATATCATTTTTTAGCTCAGTATAAGCTTGGGTTCAAAAACCAGGGAATATTACAAGAAAATAAAATTATAGAGTAGCAGATTTGGCTGAAGCAATTGAGTGCCCACCTCCCACATGGGAGGTCCCAGGTTCAGTACCTGGTACCTCCTAAAGAGAACAAACAACCATGAACAGACAACAAGCAAAAACAATAAGCAGTAACAAGCAGAAATAATGAGCAAACAAGGAGCAAAATCAATGAGCAGATGATGAGCAAAATGAGCAGACAAGAAGCAAAGACAATGAGAAAAAACAAATGAGCAAACAAGCAAAATAAAAAAAAATGTGCAAAAATAATGAGCAAAACAATGAGCAAATAAAGAGCAAAATAACAAGCAAACAGATGAGGGAGCCAACTCAGGGGAGCCAGTGTGGCTCAGTGGTTGAACACCAGCCTCCTGCGCCAGTCCCAGCACCTCAAAAAAATAAATAATAAAATAAAATAAATGATTCAATTCCCTAGTAAACCTAAAAACAAAATTTTAACAAAATATCATCAAATATCATCTAGTTCTACGCTGAAATTATAAATATACCATGATTGTGTGGATTTTAAACCAGGTTATAAGTTTTACTAAACATTTAAAAATTAAGACTATAAATATCAAAATTTACAGAACAAATATATATATTATCATCTGAATGTATTCAGAGGACCATATGACAAAATTCAATAACACTTTGATTAAAAATAGAAATAGAAACTTCTTTAATCTAAAATGAAAACCCAAAAAATATATATATCATTAAATTATTTAAATTTTCTCTCATTATGAGCAATAACACATGCATTTGTTCTCACCACATATTAAACTTTACAGTAGAAAAGCTAGCTAGAATGACTAGGCAAGAAAAGGGAAAAAAATAAAGTTATTAAGTTGGGGAAAAAGAAGTACTGCATTTATTTGCAGATGGCATGATTGTGTCTGCAGACCCTTTTGAATAGCATGGAATACATGTTACAGTACTTAAATGGAAAAGTTTTACCAACATTTTTTAATATCTGAAATTTAATTATCAGACTTTGTTCTTTTCCTTATATATTTCCTTACAGTCCTCTCAGGGGAAAAACTCTAATAGCTAAATCAGTTTATGATCCTGAGTGAAAACAAACTGCTTTATGGTATATGTGAAAATTTTTGACATTGTAAATGTTGAAAGTTGGTATAAATAGGTAAACAAAAAGATTGTGAGCAAAAGTTAATTTAGTTCTAATGATAAGACTCTGTAGTCAAAACACTTCTGCCTGGGAGTATCAGTTTAGACCTGTGGTTCTCTGTCAAGGGATACTTTATTCCCATGGGAGGTTTGGAAATATCTGGAAGCATTTTTGGTTGTCACAATTTGGAAGGTAGGTGTTACTAAACCAGAGATGCTGTTAAACAACCTAATGCCAACAGCCCCCACAACAAATGAATCATCCAGTCCAAACTATAATAATGCAATGGTTGGGGAGCCCTGGTTTCAAAGTATTTCTGACCAAACTTTATCATATCAATGAGATTTATTTAATTTTAACAACTCTACTGAGGTATATTTACATATTATGTAATTTACTCATTTTATGCGTATATTTATGACTTTTAATAAATTTACTGAGGTGTGCAACTATCAAAGCAATCAAGGTTTAGAACTGAAATTTATAAATTTTAATTTCAGACTACCTGCCAGAAAAAATTTGGACTTTTCTTCTGGGATTTCCATTACTGCAATATCCTCTACACTAGAAAATATTCTGAAAAAATATCTGTATATATGTATTTCCCTCTGTGTTTAGTTGGATTGCTTTGATTCTTTATTGGTTGCTTCATTACTCATTATCATTCACTGTTATCCATTGCATTGGCAGGTAACTCTCCTTCAGTGTGTCCTTACAATGCTACAATAAGAATCATTTAAGAGTACAGATTTTCTGGCCCACAGACAACATCTTCTGAATAAGAATTTTGGGCATTTCATTTTTACCGAGGATGCCAAACAATTCTTAACATAAAAATTTGTGAAGCACTGACTTATAGTTAAGAAAATTAATGTTTTAGTTTCCTCATTGCTTAAGCAATCACCATGCAATGGATTGGCTTAAACAAAGGGAATATATTGGCTTAGAGTTTGGAGGTTCATAATAGTTCAAAATCAAGGCTACATCAAAGTGACACTTTCTCCCAGAAGACTGTGGTGTTTTGGGACTGGCTGCCAGCAATCCTTGAGCTTTGACTGCTCTGTCATACATGGTGGTTTTTCCCTGGCTTCTCCCTTCTCTCCCAGGTTCTGTTTACCCTTAACTTGTGGCTGCTTTCACTGTGGCTTTCTCTTTGAATTTCATCCTTTTTATTAAATGACCCCAGTAGTAGGATTAAGACCCATCCTGACACTTATTCACTGTTGGTGGGAATGTAGGTTGGTACAGCTACTGTAGAAGACTGTTTGGTGGTTTCTAAGGAAATTAAGTATAGATTTGTCATGTGGCCTGGCAATATCACTACTAGGTAAACACCCAGGAGAATTCAGAACAAGAACACGAACAGACATCTGCTAACCAATGTCATAGCAGCATTATTCATAATTGCCAAAAGACAGAAACAACGCAAGTGTCTGTTAAATGATGAATGGATAAACACATTGTGCTATATACAAATGATGGCATATTATTCACCTGTAAGAAGAAATGAATTTGTGAAGCATATGAACACATAGATGAACTTGGAGGAATTATACTGAGTGAAGCAAGCCAAACACAAAAGGATAAATATTGCATGATGTTGCTATTATGAACAAACTCGTGGAGTTAATAGCTAGAATATAGGTCACCAAAAGCTAGAATGAGGAAAGATAATGGAAAACTGAGGATTAATCTGCGCAGAATCAACATAAAGGTTGTTTGTTGATGTTTGGAAATGGATAGAAATGTCTAAAGTGCATTACAGAGTTTGTAATCAGAAGTACTAATACATAGGTATTATAGTGGTTGAAAGAAAAAGTCTAAGGCACATGTATCAGAAAGAAAGCTGAAAAAGGAAATGAGGACTGTATAACAGAGCAAAGCCTCTTGTGGAAAATGAGTGTGATTAATAGTGCATATACAAAAAAGTTTTTCTCTGAAACAGAACAAATATATGTGAATGTTACAGGTAGTTAATAATAGGATGATACTTGGGCAAAAATACAACCAAAGCAAACTGTGCAATCTAGGGATTAGAAATATATTAATATTCTTCCATCAATGGTAAAAAGGAAGTATGGTAAGTGAAAGAAAAAAAGATGCTGTTTTACTACATATTGTTACCCTCCACCAATACAAATTTAAACAGAAATAAATTCATAGAGATGGAAATAGATTAGCGGTTATGTATGGCAGGGGAAGGATAGAGTGACTGGGAGGTAACTACTAAGGAATAGGTTTTTTTCTTTTTGAATAATGAAAATTCTCTAATATTGATTGCAGTGATGAATACAAAACTCTATGATTATACCAAGTGCCACTGATTGTACATTTTAGATGGATTGTGCAGTGTAGCAGTTTGATTTATTGATGAACTCCAAAAAGAAATATTGGATTATGTTTGTAAAGTGGTCTTTTCCTCTGGACATATTAAATTATATTGGATTCCTCTTGTGCCAGTAGAGTGTTGAGTCTCCACTCTTTGGTGGGTGGGGACGCAAAGATCAAAGGCATGGCACAGGACAGAGTTGGAGGGTTTTTGATGTTGGAGTTTTGATGTTGGAATTTGATGCTGAAGCCTTAAACTGGAGCCCCAGGAAGTAAGCTCACAGAGGATATAGAAGCAAGCCCCAGGAAGAGAGAAACCCTGAGTCCAGGAAAATGAAGCTTGAGAAAGAGAGGAATCCAGGAAGCCTGAACCCTCACAGACATCAGCAGCCATCTTGCTCCAGTATGTGGAAATAGAGTTTGGCAAGAGAAGTAACTTATCCTTTATTGTCTGGTATCTGTAAGTTCCTACCCCAAATAAATACCCTTTATAAAAACCAAACAATTTCTGGTATTTTGCATCAGCAGTCTTTTGGCTGACTAATACATAATTTGGTACTGAGGAGTGGAGAAGTGCTTTTGCAATTAATGAAATGCTGAAATGGTTTTATAAATGGGTAAACAGTATTTTTTGAAGGGATTGTGAAATACTTTATGGAAAGGGTCTAGATCACTTTGAAGAGATTATTGGTAACAATATGGATGCTAAAGAGACTTTTTATAATGCCTTAGAAGAAAATGATGAAATTATTACTGGAAACTGGAGGAAAGGTGTTCCATGTTTTAAAGTTGCAGAGAACTTAGTAAGATGAACTCCTGGTGTTTTATGAAAGGCAGAATTTGAAAATGGTGAGCCTAAGCATTTATCTGAAGAAATTTCTGATGTAAATCTGGAGAATGCGGTTCAGCTTCTCCTTGCAGCTTATAACAAAATGCTAGAGGAGAGAGATATTCTGAGGACTGAACTGTTGGGTACAAAGAAAACAGAAACTGATTCTGGAAGTTCCAAGCCGTTGGAAATCAAGCTTTCAGAAGAAAGTGCCCTATTGGAGGACTTAACTAAATTTGGAAATTATAGATCAGGATTGAGGATGTAGTTATCTCAGTAAGACTTGTGGAAAGTCTTACTGTCTGATGGCTTGGAACCCTGTTTCTTGCATGCTAAACCAAGAAGGTTTTGGAGAGAGCTGTATAAAAAAAAAAAAAACACTGTCAGCCTGGACTAAAAAAGACATGGAAAGGAGAAGTTGAAGGAGAAACAGCTTTAAGAGGAAAACCATGGAAACAGAGGTCTGGAATTATGATATCTCTTAGGGCCAAGAGAGGAACCCCACCCATGTGTACAGAGAGAGTGAGTTTGCCCCAACAGTTGAAGAGGGTGGAAGCTCCTGACTAATGTTCTGGGAGAGTTTTGCTGCCCCAAGGTACAGGGAGGGTAGAGCACATTCCCCAAGATTAGGGTAGCTAAAGTCAGCACCCTACAATTCTAAGAAGAGTGGACCTGTCCCCCAAAGGTTAGGGGAGGCCAGGTGGTCAACTCATTGCTCTGAGAGAGTTGAACCTGTATACCAAATGTTAGAGGAAATGTTGTCTTCACATCACTGTACTATGGGGATTAAGACTTTAACCCAAAGATTGGGTAAGGTGTGGCAATCATATCAACACTTTTGGAGGGTGACGTCTGGAGCTTGGTCGACATCCAGATGCTTGATGAGGGTGGAATCAAGAAAATGGCTGATGGGCAAGTCAGTGGAAAGGGTGGGTCCCCATGTGGCCCCAAGGAGAAGAAAGCATCTTCTTAAGAATGACTCCCAGACTTTGAAATCCAACAGAGGATTCCCTGCAGGTTTCCTGAACTGCAGAGAAACTGTGACTCAAGTCTCCCTCCCAATTTTTCCTTATTGAAATGAAAATGTTTATCATTTGTCTGTTCATTTGTGTATTGGAAGTAGATGAAATGTTTTGTAAATTTCAGAGGTCTATAGCAAACAGGACTATACCCTAAGAAAACTGTATTTCTTTAAGTTGATTGAGATATGATTTAGTACTTGCATTGTAACTGATTTAAGGTTTTTTTGAATATTGTAATATCTTTTTGGAACTCAGAAGGTGGAGTGTAGCAGTTTGGTATTATTGATGAATTCCAAAAAGAAATATTGTATTACATTTGTAAACTGGTCTTTTCCTCTGGGCATATTAGATTATAATGGATTCAGAGGTTTACTTCATCAAGTAAACCTCTCGTCCCATAGGGCATTGATTCCCACCTTCCCCCCCACCCCCGCCCTTGGTGAGTGGGAACTCACAGATAAAAGGCATGGCATAGGACAGAGTTGGAGAGTTTTTGATGTTGGATTTTTGATGTTGGAGTTTAATGCTGAAACCTTAAGCTGGAGCCCTAGGAAGTAAGCTCACTGTGGAAACAGAAGCAAGCCCCAGGAAGAAAGAAACCCTGAGCCCAGGAAAAAGAAGCCTGAGGAAGAGAGGAACCCAAGAAGCCTGAATCCTCACTGACATCGGCAGACATCTTGCTCCAATACATGAAATAGATTTTGGTAAGGGAAGTAATTTATACTTTATGGCCTGGTTTCTGTAAGTTCCTACCCCAAGCAAAGACCTTTACAAAAACCAGCTGATTTCTGGTATTGTCATCAGCACCTCTTTTGCTGACTAATACATATGGCTTGTGAATACAGTTCAGTTTAATTAATTTATAAAAGAGTACCACATCCTGATTGAGTTGGGCCACATCTTAACTGAAGTAACCTTATCAAAAGGCTTTATTTACAATGGGTTCACATCCTCAGAAATGGACGGAGTTTAAGAATATGTTTTATTGGGGTACATATCTCCAAATCATCAAAGATGACACGTTTCTGAGCATAAATCGTGTAATAAAGGACATAGTGACATACGTAGAATCTTCACAATTGAATTCAAAACCACATGTCAATTCTAAACAGGTAGATAAAAAAAGAATAGAATTAGCATGTGATGTGCCTTAATTTATGAAACCTATTAATATATGTTTTGTTCTCTATTCTTTAGTGTAGTATTTGTTACTTTCCTGTGAGAATATATTTGACCATGTCTTCTAAGACAAAACATCACTGGAATTAGTGATGCTCGAAGAAATCAGATGTCACTTAACAGTTTTGGAGCCATCAGCAGGTTTGTTTGTTTTATGAATTACTGTTCATATTACACTATCAGTTTATTCTGTTCTTTTAAGCAAACTTCGTAAATTCTGTGCATTTTATTTCAGGGAAAATATTATATTATATTTTGCCTATGTTTAAAACTGGATTATAAATATTGTTTTTTTCTCTTCATTTCCTTATATAAATAGGTGAGATATGTATTATAAAATTGTTGTATAATAAAATAGACACTCATAAACAATTCTTACTAATTTAATATAGAAAATACTCCAGAATAAAAATTTCCATTGACATACTTTAAAAGTTTAATAGTTTCCATTTGAAATGTTGCTAATAGATTTTGTCTCATATAGAAAAAAATACTTAGTACAAGTATCAGATATTGGTGGATTGCTATTAGTGTAGTAGCATAATCTTGCCAGTTCATAACTTTAAGGATTTACCTTTTCTTTTGACATGCAATTATTTTTCTTTCACCTTCAACATTCAGAGGATTGTTACTGGTTAATCATTAATTCTACATGCTATTAGTGATATTGTTCTTATTTGTAAATATGTACTATTTTCTTAAATTTATAAGGCTATTAATATCAGCTTACATAGTCAAAAGTGAGATCTCAATTATTGTACAGTTGTGTTTGAGGCTAGTTAGCAGAGTATAGGATGGTTTAAATTGTTTCTATTTTGAAACACATTTAATATATTAATCTAAAAATACTCAAAAACCTAAATGCAATGAAGGTGACTTTCATGAGAAGTATGCTGAAATAAGCAGTAAATGTAGTTACGTCAATGACAAGAGAAATTTTAATAATACTTATTCTTAACACATTAAGGTTCACAAAGTCTTACCATAGTCATGATTTTATTTAATATATTTTGGATAATAAATTTAGTTGATTAAGAATTATGTGATGAAAGTCAACAGTGCTAGTTTTTTCTATAATTGGAATTAATATTTACTTGATAATTCCTTGAAAATACTAGACCAGGTGTTAAAATCATTGTACAGAGTAAGAACAAGACAAAAGTTAGGAGACTCTTCCTGCACGTTTTATCATGTTGCTTACCAATCACTGTGTTTTCTCTACCTGGGCTATAGTGACTGATTAGTTCTTTAATTGTAGACAACTGTAGTAACTTAGACCTCTGGTACCCATAACAGAAAACCATGGAGGTGTCATTAGGGGTAGAGCTGGACATTGTTAGTTCAGCCCTTCAAAGTGTGTCCACAGGAAACAGTGCCTCAAACAGTGGGGCTCATGACACTATAAGCAGGGCAAACAGCTCAGGAGTTTGGCACCCTGTGAGTGGGTCATACTCTGGAATTTATGCTCCTCCATGTAACAAGGTTAGACTCACTTATAGCTTCCCTACACATGACTTTTCTGCCCCCTCTATTTGAATGTAAAATTAGCACTCTACTTATTAAATATATGTCCCTGAGACTTAAAACTTAGGTCCATTCCTTTTCTGGTTGAGTCTTGAATCTCAGCAGAGTTGTGACATCTATTCTCCAGTTCAATGGACTCACCCAGGACAACTAGGAGAGGATGGTGGACAATGTCTGTCCCAAGGACAGAGAATATCTACAACTACAAGCAAGATAGTTCCATCCATCTGCCTCATGAGACCTATAGAAACACAGTGGGTATCACCATCACAAAATCCTCAAAATGGGGCAATGAACAATGGACTAACATAGCTTTATTCTTCTTCTATATAGACTTATTATTATTCTAGCAATTGAAAGAAATTGTATATGGTCAGTGGCCACCAGAGGTTCTGAGGGTGGGCAGAAAGAAGGATAGATGTAATATGGGGGCATTTTAGGGACATTGGATTTTCCTACATGACATTGCAATGACAGATATAGGCCATTATATATTTTGTCATAAACTACAAAACTGCACGATAGAGTGTAAACTATAGTCCATGGTTAGTAGCAATGCTTCAATATGTGTTCATCAATTGTTACAAATATACCACAATAATGAAGGATGTTGTTAATGTGGGAAAGTGTGGGAGGGGAAGGAGGTAAGACATAAACCCTGTAATTTTTTATGTCACCTTTATATAATCTAAAGCTTCTTTAAAAATAAAAATTAAAAATTTTAAAAAAGTTTTTGTCCAGACTCTACATAGGTGAGGATTATTTGGAATTCCTCACTTTGGGGTTCCATCCCAAACTTTCTGGTTAATAACCTCTGGAGTGCATTTTTATCAAGCATTCCAAAATATTCTTATGGACACATAGGAGTAGCACTTGGCTTTCTGAATAAATCCTGTTGTATTGAAAACCAAGTGCAAACTTCAGATGCTTTAAGATAATAACAAATAGAACTAAGATGACAAGTGATATGTGACTGTGACTTAATTTCTTTGAAGACAAGAAAAGAAACTTTGCTTCTGTCCTTTGAGTTAGAAGAGTGACTAAAAAATAACATATTTTGGGTCACTCAAGGAGGGAATTGAAATCCAATATTGCAAGCATGTATCTTTCTGAATTTAGAGTTATATAGAACAAGATCCTAATGAATGACTAAATCCTTTATCTGATTACACATATGCAAGTAAACAGACGTTCTTTTGGAAGAAACACATGTTTATGGTATACGAAAACTATGCAGGGATTGCCTGTTATAACAACTAGAGTCAAAAAACAAATAACAAAGGGAAAAGACTACAGGATATGTTAGCATTTATAAAATGTAACTGTCAAAAAAAGAAAAATTAGAATTTAAATGAGATTGCTTTTGAATGTAGCGGTTTAGCCTGGTTAAAAACTTGATAACTCAGACAAGGCATGACTGCTTTATTTGACATTTATATAATTTACTATGAAGAAATATAATATATATATCATTTAATTGTTCCTTAGTATTGTAATGAAATAACAACATAATATATGGAGGGAATACATGCAATAATTAAGACAGATGGAAACACTGCAAATTAATTCCTTTTAAGATAAAGTCTTTAGAAGAATATATGTAAATTTGAGGAGCTTTTTGAGAGGAAAGTACTGTTTAGAGGTGGGTCCCTGGCGGGAAATGAAGAACATAGAAGAAGGATACAATGTAAGAATTAGCTTAATACATTAAAAAAAAAAAAAAAAAAATTGGAGAGAATGCCCTGAGTTCCATGAGAGAGAGTTAAGTCTTAAAAGGAGAAATATTGAAAAAAATAGAGAAAAAGCAGGCAAACCTATAGGATGTTTGGTGACTTTAATTGAAAGAGCAGAAATAAACTTAAGGAGTAGCAAATATGTATGAATAGTTAATGAAAGGACTTTTAGTGCTGAAGTTACTGCAATCTCTTACTACCTTTGAGGCATCTGGATGAGATGCCTTATTTAAACCTTATAAGAATATATGAGATTAATGTTATTAGACATACTTTATTAATGAGGGAACCAGAGATCCTATAGATAAAAAATTGCATAAATTTCATAGGGCTATTTCCATTACAGAATGAAAAAGGAAGTAGTTTATTCCATATAAGGTGCTAAATATTCAAAAGACGCAGTGCTATATCTGACTTCCTTTACCCATCATTTATTTTTTTATTTTTATTTTTTTGTCCATATTTATTTTATTTCCCCCCCCCCTTGCAGCTTGCTTGCTGTCTGCTCTCTGTGTCCATTTGATGCATGCTCTTCTGAGTTTTTTATTTGTCTCCCTTCTTTTGTTGTTATTGTGTCATCTTGCTGAGTCGGCTCTCCACAGCGCTTGTGGGCCAGGTGAAACTGTGGTGCTTGTAGGCCATGAGGTTCTCTGCAGTGTGCAGGCAAGCCTGCCTTCACAAGGAGGTCCCAGGATGTGAACCCAGAGCCTCCCATATGGTAGACGGGAGCCCGACTGATTGAGCCACAGCTGCTTCCCTCCCATCATTTATTTTTAAAATTAAACTGATATAGAAAAACTGCATTGAGTTTTGCATTTTGGTTTGATCACATTTACAAATCTTTATGGTAAGGGTTTTGCTTTCAGGGAATGTCTAAGAAATTCTTTCTAACAGAGGTAAATTATATTTCTGTTAACGGTTCTAAAGTTTTGTTTTTTAAATATTTTATTGTAATGCAGTTCAAATTAATAAATAATATGCAGCAGTGATCTATTGTCCCAAGACTAGTGTCATTGTCCCATTATCATTTAAATGAGTACTTTTCTTCTTCTACAGGAAGTAACTACTGAATCTTACAGAAGTACACTTTTGTGCTTGGGTCTATTTCCAGACATTTTATGTACTTAAATATAAAAACTAGGATTAAATACATATTCACAAAATTATTGACAGAGAGAGTCTTTAATAAGGAAAGAATAATAGTTCGGGAGAATCACATAAAATAGCGTTCGTTTCATCTGTGGAGATTTTTTTGTTATTTGAAAGAAAAAATGAAACCACAACAGTTAATGCTGGAAAGTATTTTACAGTTGTTTGATGCATTATTCTCTAGAATAATGTTATTTATTTTCTGTTACTTATTTTCTCAATATAAAAGACATTGTAATAAGTACTTACTATTCATTTTCCTTAGTGTCATAATGGGAAAATTACTTAGCTATTTATTAGTGGAAGGTTTTAAACAATAACTATTGCCTAACTAGATTGAACAGTGCAGTGATTTCTATTAAATACATCCCTGGAAATGGCTTCCAACTGCCATCAAGTGCTTTTGTTAACTTATGATCCATGGTTCATCTTATTATTAAGAGTGACCTTAATAAGTAGGCAGAAACTAGGAACCATCTATATTGTACTATTTTATGAGTACCAGGAAGACCAACTACCCAAAATTTATATCCTGAAAGCTGTTATGGTCTCTGAACTCAATTATTAGAGATTTATGTCTTTGTTTCTCAAACCCGTTTTAGTCTTCTGAAACACAATTACAATGCAAATAGCCCTCATTGTAAACTCTGAAACTATAGCGTTTACCTCACAGCAGAATAGGTTACAAATAAGATGAAAGCAAAAAGATAGACTAGCATTGAAAAGAAAGAGTAGAAAATATATAAAAACAAACTTCTTGAATATTAATCTATGATTAAAAAATGTTTCTTGTTTTCACAGTCTTTTACCACTTATTAAATAAGCAACCAATATCTAAGTGCTAATAAACATTGATGGGGTTTCTATCATAATATTTTTTCTGGAAAGTAGTCTGTTTTTGAGTTTATTTATATTACCTGACACATAAAGTGTGCTATTTTGATCATTCACTAAAAAATATATGAAATATAAAGTTATTTAATAAATCTTTTCAGATGATTTATTAGAAACTTTTGCAGTAAGAAAATTCTTTAATTGTTCTTCCACTATTTCAAAATACTAAATAAAATGTGTTCTGGGCACCTGTTCTTTGTTGTATGGAAACCTCGTTGTTTTTTGTAGATATAGTAAAAATTATCATATCTAACTGATGTTCACAAGGCTCTATTCTTTTTTTAGAAAACATCTAGAAGCTCAAAGAAGTTATTATTTTATAGATAATGGATATAGATACTGTTCCTGACAACCAATTTTTCTGGGCAGGAAATTTCGTGTATTTCTGAAAGACTATTTGTTAATGCTCATCTTTTAATGAAAACAATCTTAAAAGAAAGCTATTAAATATGTCATTAAAAACTAGTAACCTAATAATATCAGTAGATCCACTAATTTTGATTTTTATGCACTTAAATCCTTTGGTTTTGTCATTATCGGAAAAAAAGTAGATTCCATCAATTAGGGGAATTGGGTTATAGAGTGGTAATTCATTGCTTTAACAATCTTACTATCCTAGTGGCTTAACACAGAGCCACCCAAGTATAAGTGGCTTAACACACATACACACACACACGCACACAGTTTATGTCTAAGTCATAAAAAAAAATCTGCTGCAGGTCTTTGTGATGCTGTGAGGCAGATGACCTCTGTTGTCTAAGAATTCAAGTCTGCTTTGATATTTTGACATTTTTTTTAATTAAATTAATTTATTTTTAAAGAAACTTTAGATTACATAAATATTACATAAAAAATATAAGGGATTCCCACTCCCTCCCCTCCTACACATTCCCACATCAACAGCATCCCTCGTTAGTGTGGTGCATTTGTTATAATTGATGAACGCATATTGAAGCACCCTTACTAACCAGGGATTACTTTGGGGAATGAACAATGGACTAAAGTAGACTTATTATTTTCATACCCTAGATATTATTATTGTAGCAATGGAAGAAATCTTATCATTAATATAAAGGCAGTGGCCACCAAAGGTTCTGAGGGGAGAGAGGGGGAAGAATAATGTAATATGGGGCTTTTTTGGGACGTTGAAATTGTCCTGCATGACATTGCAGTGATGGATACAGGCCATTGTATATTTGGCCATAACTGACATAATTGTGTGGAACAGAGTGTAAATTATAATGTAAACTATTTGACTTCTTTGAATCCACATGTGCATCCAGTATCACTATCACTGTGGCAGATAATAAACAGGGTAGAGAAATTGAACATCATAGAATAAATATTTTGCCCAGTAAGTGATGAGATTAATTTCTATCATATTTTTATCAGCCAAAGCAGGATAAATGAGATAGGGAAATGAAATCCTAACTAGAAGGAAGAGATACAATTATATAAATGAGCAGCATGGATTCCTGCCATACAGATTGGAAGTGAGATACAGGTAAAAATATTACAGAATTTAAATTTTCTTATTTATTTTTCACTAAGAAATATATGCTTTTTATTTCCACTACTTAATATCTTGTATTGAAAATTGCAATGTTTACATTCAAATAAAATACTAGGTTAAGGATAAAGGAAAAACATAGATTTTCAAATAAAGATATTTTCAGCATTTAATATCTATTTTCATTAAAATCCAGTGGCAGGGCAGTGGACGTGACTCAAGCAATTGAGCTCCCACCTACCACATGGGAGGTCCCTGGTTTGGTTCCCAGTGACTCCTAAAGAAGACAGCGCACTGGCTCAACAGGCAGGTGTAGCTAGCAGACACAACAAGTACACAAGAAGAAAAACACAATGAGAGACCCAATGAATTAGGAAATGGAGGTGGTTCAAGTGATTATTATATGTCTCCCTCCCATATCAGAGGTCTTGGGTACAGTTCTGATGTCTCCTAAAAGGAAATCAAGCACACAACAAACAGACAGCAAGTGCAAACAAGAAGAGCATGGGGAGAAATAAATAAAATCTCTAAAAAAATCCAATGGTGGAGTACTTTAGCATGAAAACAGATAATACAAGTTAAAGTAGTTTAAATTACATATTGCTTAAATTCTTACAACTTTCCTTATAGAAGGAATCAAGTAAGAATTTGGAGTATATTTTGGAAAAGCAGTTTATCTATGTTTTGTTTGGGATTCTCCAGAAAACCAGAACCAATAGTATACATTCACAAATGTACAAATATAGCCAAGTTGATCCATAAAGTCAGCCAACACAGTGTGTAAATTTTAAATATTTTTTTACAATATTTTTTCATTTTCTGTGCCTTCTTCTAAACTTTTCTAATTCTCTATCAAAATTTGTCATTTGTCAACTTCCTAAAATTGTAACTTTTGAAGTAAAATTCACACACTCATTTTGGGAAGTAAAAAAGTTAGGAGAGTGAAGAAACAGAAAAATAAATACTTCTAATTATTCTGTTGGAACCAGTACAGTTTACAAAGAAATTAAGTTCCTTCACAGGAAAGGAATTATCACAAACAAAACCTTTGCATTTTGTCATTATTTATAAATTTGAAGGATGAGCATGTGCTGTGAGGGTCAGGAACTAAGTTGCATATCAGAATAATGGCATAACAATGGAATCTTTATTGGCTATCCCTATGGGTTCTTACTCTATATTTAATATTACTATTATAGTTTGATGTGTGGTGAGGGGAATACTTGTCTCCCAGCGGTGGTTGCATCTTAATCCCTGGGGCATGTGAACATGCAACCTTACATTGAAAAGGGGAATTTGCAGATGTTATTTCATTTAGGATCTTGAGATTGGAAGGAAGTTTACTCTGGATTATTCAAGTGGGCCCAATATTATCAAATGGATTCTTATAAAAGGGAAGCAGGAGTATGAGAGTCTGAGAGAAAGAGTTATGAGGGTGGAAATAGACATTGGAGTGATGGATTGCTGGTCTTAATCATGGTAAAAGGCCATCAGCCAAGTAAGGCAGGCAGCTTCTAGAAACTGGAAAGCACAAGGAACTAATTCTCCCCTAGAACTTCTAGGAGGCTGCAGCTCTGCCAATACTCTGATCTTAACCAAGTGAGACTTGTGACAGCCAGAACTGTAAGATAATAAATTTGTCTTGTTGTAAGCCACTAACTTTGTGGTAATTTGTACAGCTGCCATAGGAAATTAATATGCATTGTCTGTAAATAATTAAGAGGCAGAAATTCTCATTTCTAAGTTTTATTTTGCTCTAAAGTTCTGTAAGTTAAAATATTTTCATGGCAAATTCTATAGAACTTGAATGTTGTCCTAAATCACATGCCTGGAATTTAAATCACTTTAATTATGTAAGTCTATTTTAAAAGTTTGAAAGTTCTTACCATAGGCATGACAATACATTGGTATTATTGCATTATAATTTCTGTTATTATTGTGCCTTATAAATGGCTAAAATATCATGAAGCTGATGGAGCAGTTATTTTATATTTATGATTTGTTATTTATTTGCCAAATAATAACAAATACATTTATTCTCAAAATTTTGTTTATTGTTAATTTCCTTTCTTTGGCCCTAATTTCCTATATTAACAGTCATATATAATAATATTTTAAAAAGTATTTGCTTAGGCTGCTTTAACAAAATGGATAGCTTAAAATAACAGAAATTTATTTTCTCACACTAGGCTGGAATTCTGACATCGAAGTGTCAAAAGTCTTTGCTGTCTCTAAAATGTGTAGGGAAAGATCTATTTCAGACTTCTCTCCTGGCACTGGTAGTGGCCAGCAGTCCTTGGCACTCCTTGGATTGTGGTATAAATCTCCATCTGTGTTGTCATCACATGGTCGTCTTCCTCTGTAGTCCTTTCTGACTTTACTATAAGGACATCAAGCACATTAGATTAGGACCCAGACTAATCTAGTTTGGCTTCATCTTAACTAATAGCATCTTCAAAGACCCTATTTCCAAACAAGGTCTCCTTCACAGGAGCATGGTTAAAACTTGAAAAAGTCTTTTCAATGAATTCTAAAAGTAACAGCTCAACACATAACAATGATGTAAATCCTGCTAATTCTCAAATCCCCACATCTCTCTTGAACCACTATGCTATAGCCATGCTCTTCTCCCAGCTCTTCCTCAAGAGTTAGAGTGCATCTTTGCCTTAGGTTTTTGTAATCTTTTGTTCCCCTGCAAAGCTCTTGCCTCCCAGTGAGCTACATGTATGACTCCCTCATTTTATTCAGGTCTCTATTTTAATATCATCTCACAAAATTCTTTCCTGGATATCCCATGTAACATGGCACATTGCATTTCCCCAATCGTCTTTTCTCCCCTTAGTCTGTTTTGTTTCACAGCACTCAACCCTACCTGATGTATGTATTTGTTTTTCTCTTTATGCTTATTTCTATTGAGTATAATTTTAATACGCTCTCATGCTCTATTTCCAGTTTTTAGAACAGTGCCTGGAATATATAAGTAGCTCAAAAAATATTTGTTACATGAATGAATTAATGTTTTCTTGTTGTAAAACTATGTATATTATTTTCCAAAATAGTTTTCTATACTTTAGAAGGTTAGGTTCTGTGATGGTTAGTTTTGTGTCTCCACTGGGCTAGGCTATACTACCCAGTTATTTTATCAAACAGGAATCTAGGTGTTGCCATGAAGGTATTTTGTAGATGTGGTTAACAGCTACAATTAGTTGATTTTAAGGTGGATGACCCTCCTCTAATTAGGTGAAGGCCTTAAGAGTGAAAAGTGAAGTTGCCCAGAGAAGAAATTCTACCTCGTCTCCATCATATAATTCTGCCTAAATTTTCTGTCTGCCATGCAGCCCTACAAATTTCATACTTGCCTGATCTACAATTTTACATGAACCAGTTCCTTAAAATAAATCTCTTTATTCTTCGTTGTCTCTCTGTATCTCTGTCCCTATCTCTCTTTGACTCTCTCCATATATCTGTACACAAACACATATTCCATTTGTTCTGTTCCTCTGGAGAGCCTTGACTGATACAAATGCTCATTCAACTATTTTGAAACACATCTTCAAAAACAACAACAACAAAAAACTCTATGGTGTCATCAATCATTTTTAGGAGTATGAAAATGTCTTGAGACCCAAAAGTTTGAGAAATGCTGCAATATGCCATTCTAGACAGCAGAAATGAGTGTGTCCCTGCCCATATATACTGCAGAAAAAAAGAATGGGCTTTGGGTCTACATAATCAACTATTATCAAGTTTTTAAAACCACCTTTTTTCTCATATAAATAGATTGTATTTTTCATTAAATAGTAGTTTTAATTAGACTTGATTTAATAATATTGCACATAAATCTTTGATATTTTATACAGATAAATGTTTTTTTTTTCTTTTTAGGGAGACATAATTAAGGTGAATTTTTCACTGCCTTTCCTTTTTCTGAATTTTCAATGAATTCTAAAAGTAACATCATCATCTTTTCCCCCTCCCTACAATTACCTTGAGATTTTGATACAGGAAAGTTATTTATCCTAGGAATTTTGAGAAAAACCTGGGCGTTTTCCTCTTTTCTCCTGTAGTCTTAGTCCCTTGTCCCTCCTCTGTGGAGGCCTATAGCACTTCTGGAAAATGTGAAGTAGAGTGTTTCAACATTTATCTCAGCACTCTCCAGGTTTAGGGCTTAGCAGATCAGAGGACATGTTAGAGTGTATTTTTGGTAACCCAGGAGCTTGTGGAAGAGCATTTTTCCTTTCCTACCTCGTGCTGGCCTTCGAATACTTTTGACCTGATTGTGGGTGTCTTCCCTGGCTAAGTTTCCTGACACCAGCCTTTCCCCAACCCTCTCATTCAAAGTGGTTTGCCCCATTTCTTACTGCTTGCACCAGATTAATAACTGATATTAAATCTCTCTTTTATGCTAAATGTCCATGTAATAGTACAATTTTTAACTGGTCTCTAACCAATTTTTGTAACATTCTCCCTATCACTAATTGACATATCCTGTGTGCTGGCTACTCCGTTCAGCCTTTATTTATCCTGGCATCTACGTGCCTTCAATCTATACTTATCATGCTACAGGTAGCAAAGAGGTTGTATCTTGTACGTCAGATTCATTTAATTGGAGCACTGCTTGTTTTGAGATTCGTTCTGAGACCACAAGCAGCCTTGGCAGGGGGGCCATTGGTTCCACAAGCAGACTCAATTCTTTCCTCCACTGTGTCCAATGCTCTTTGGGCTTATCTCTGATCATCATTTTGTATCGTAATTCATGGTTTGTTTATTCTGTCAGACACTTATACCATTAAGTGAATATATAAGTGAATCACTATAATAGAATAAATGGTATATTTTCAATGCCTCAGAAATGTTCTTAGCATAGAATATAGGTCCATTAAATATGTTGAATGAGAAAATGAAAGGAAAAAAAACCCAGATATATTGAATTAGCTTTTGTCTAGTAAGACAAAAATATAGTTTGAATAATGGAGCTAAAGGGCAATGCATACATAAGAATGAGTAAATACTAGGGTGTCAAGTTTTATGATGCTTAGAATATGGAAGTATATGTGAAATTACATAATTATCTATTAAAAATATGAACCAAACAAAGACTAAAATAACATTTTATAATCTGTTTTTAAAATAGGAATGTTGTTCAGGTGACAACTTCTGTGCCATGAATTGAGAGCAATAAAAATGGCTAGATTAATATGTAAATCTTTGAAATGCTATTTTATGGCAGATTTGTAGTCTTTAGGGAATTCTTCATGGAGAGTGAACTTAACAATACAATTGTAACATCATATTATTAAAAGTCCCAGAAAATAACATTCTGGTTTTAAAATATTAACAGTGTGGAGAGAGAGTAGAGACTATTACAGACATAATATATGGTGGGAATCTGTTTTTCTAAGATCATTTCTTTGAAGTAAGATAATATGAATTGTACAATATAAGTGATTCCAAAATGCAGTGAAGATTTCAGTCTGAGGGATTAAATCTATACATTAAAATATTAAACACCCTTTAGATTTTTATTCATCTGCCATAGATTGATTTTTTTCCTCACTTGGCTTCCTGGTTAGATGATTGTTATTATTTTGATAAGAAACAGTGAACTGAGGATAATCTTTTCTAGAATAAATATGAGTCTACTTCTGCTCCAATAAGAAGGATCGAAACTGAATAAGCATATCTAAATCCTTTAAAGTAATTCAGTCCTTGTGAAATTGAATAGATGTTCTGATAACCACCAAAACATAGCCTCTCAGAAACTAAGTTCAATATATCCAATTCAATCCTTTACCCCAAATTTTACTCAATGCTAATGGCATCATTCATCCAATACCATATCAACATTGTCCTAGGCAAACATTTTATTCCTTTCTTTTTCTTCTTTGTACTCCTGTATAACTAAGACTCAGTTTTTTTATCTGAAAAAAAAGATAATAATTAGTGAATTTATAGAAATAATTATAAATAAACACCTTATAAAAACCACCTAACACCAGTGAAAGATGGTAGACACTTGATAAATATTAGGTATTTTCAACATCCATTTCACTTTCACCAACACAAGCACCAAGTTTGCATGAACCTTCACATGTTACACAGGCCCATTTGCAAAGGCTTCCTTTAGATCAGATGATTTTAATTTCCTCTTAGGGTTTCTGTAACTATATATTTGCTAATTAACTCTTGGACATATCTCTTTCATTTTCATTTTATACACGCTTTACCAAATAATCTATCTTGTATAATTTATATCACAATAGTAAGAAACATAGCTGGCAAAATCTAAATTTATAATCATGACATCAAATCCTTGCATTAATTTATTCTTTATTACCTCATCCTTTCATCCTTCATACAAATATTTCTGTTTGTTTTTTACTGGAATTCACTGAGTGGCTGCTCTGTTATTGTCAATGCACACCACAATTTACACTGAAGGGTGAGTGGAAATGTTATAATCACTATAGAAAGCAGTTTGCCAACACTTAGTAAAATAGAAAATTTTAAATTCTACAATTCAGCAAAACCAATCCTAGAATACATGTAGTGGAAATTCTGACTACTGTGTACACTGAGATGTGTAATTGGTTGTTCACTGGAGCATAGTTTGTAATAGGATAAATAAAATAAAATGGATACATACATATAATTACAGGCTGGCATAGTTATCTCTATGTGACTAAAGGTAGGGGGAGAGGAGTATAATGTTCCAAAGGAATAGAGAGAGCTTTGAGAGCATCTACTGAATTTTATTTCTTTGAATTAATTGGAGTATATATGGGTTAAAATATTTATTGAATCTAGTAGTGGGAACTTGGGATCTTGCACTATTTAATGTAGTATTTTCTGTTATATATGTTATAATCAAATTAAAATATTTTAAATTAAGAAAAAAATGTGACACATTAATGTAGGAATTTTTTTAGTAAAATTAGATTAGTATAATGCTGCATTGGGATATAAGATAACAGGAGTAACCCACTCTACAAGTTTAGTTTTAGGATTGGTGGAATGGACAGAATTATAACAATGACCTAGAGCAGATTAGGAGGAAGTGGAAGTCATACGGTCATTGGATCAGCATGGAGACAAAGGAGTCCGAAGCAGTGATTCACGAAAAGCTTTAGTGGGCTCTAAGCCAAGCATCAGGTACCATACATATCAGGAATAGTGGGGACACCACATATCAAATGGAAAAGCAAGAGAAATTGCCAATTTTTAAATCATTCAAGGATTTCTTTTCCACTCCTACAAACAAGACAATAATATTACTACCTCTTTTCATTAGACCTGAATTTGTCATTGCTGTTGTTGTTGATTTCTCTCCCCTTCCTCTCCCCCCCCCCCAGTTGTCTGCTCTCTGTGTCCACTCACTGTGCATTCTTCTGTGACCGCTTCTACACTTATCAAGGGCACTGGGAATCTGTATTCCTTTTTTTTGTTGCATCATCTTGTTGTGCAGCTCTCCATGTGTGCGGCGCCATTCTTGAGCAGGCTGCACTTTCTTTTGCCCTGGGCAGCTCTCTTTACAGGGCACACTCCCTGTGCATGGGGCTCCCCACACTGGGAGACAACCCTGTGTGGCAGGGCACTCCCTGCATGCATCAGCACTGTACCTGGGCCAACTCCACATGGGTTAAGGAGGCCAGGGGGTTTGAACTACAGGGGACTTCCCCTGTAGTATGCGGACCCCTGTCCATTGGGCCAAGTCCGCTTCCCTAGACCTGAATTTGAAAGAAGAGTTTAAGTTGTAGCAAGAGTTCTGGCCACCCGCTTTGTGTAAATAAACCTGGGAATGACTGATTTCTTATAGCGCCCATGTCTGAAACATTTCTTTCCACTTCTACCATACCTTAGGATATTACCATGGGAAATACCCTTTTCAATAAGGTAGTATGTGCAGATGTGGTTGATATCACATTATATATGAATGATCACCAATATTATATATTATATATGATATTATTATCTAATTAATATATTATTATAGTATTACATTATAATATATATGTTTTATTATATTATATATTATATATATTATATATATACATTATAAATATAAAAAGATATTATTCTATAATTAATCACCAAATTTTTAGACTATAATAATATCCCCAATTGTTAACATTTACTGAGGCCTTGTCATGTTTCAGGCACTGTCCTGGTTTCTTTTAGTAAAAACAACACATTTAATATACAGAGCAACCATTGGAAAAGATATTCAGATAATTAGATAATTATTACTTTATAGATGAGATAAAGATAGATATAGATGAGGTTTAGAGATGTCAAACAATTTTTCTAAGGTCATACAATGTGTTGTTGGAGGAGTTAAATTGTAATATTAAAGCTGGGTTCCTTAAGAGCATGTGTTTTAAATATAATTTGAGCTGGGTTTCTATATAATTCTCTTCTTTGAAGATATTTTATATAGGAATATGTTTTATATCACCAAAATTGGGGTTAATTAGTATATAATAAAGTGGGAAAGATCAAGGAATAGCAAATTTGAGAAGACAAAATTGGATATAATCAAAATAATTTAATCCAGTCAAGATGCCTAAACAAGACACCAAAATAAGAATTTAATATCAGTACTCTTTTTGCCTCTCTATTAGTTTGCCAAAGCGGTGCTGACGCAAAGTACCAGAAATCTATTGGGTTTTATAAAGGGTATTTATTTGGAGTAAAAACTTAGTTACAAGGCCATAAAGAGTCCAACTCAAGGTTGTTTCTTTTTTACCTGGTGTTTTATTAAATTTATTGAAATATATCATTCATACATAAACATACATAAACAAGTGTATAATATATATAATACAAACATATATAACATCTCACCCTACCGCCAATAACTTGCATTGTTTTTAAAACTTTTTAACTAATGATTAAAGAACATTGTCAAAATATTACCACTAAACAAAGTATTTTTCCCCTAACCAATCCGATTATTATTATCTTTATATCATTTAAACAATTAAACAATTAAGTGTATGCTTTCTTATCAAAGCCACTTGCCACATGTTGAAACAAGATGGTCAGTCACTAATCTCCTTTCCTTCGTTTTTTTCTGGGCCTTCTCAGTTGTTCAGCTGCTCTATTCTCTTCAGCTGCAAACTATCAAGACAATGATCCATCTCTCATCTAAAGATCCTGGACCTTTAGCTGTTTGAGCCTTCTGCTTTCTGAGTTCTCTCCGCTGACATCGATGGACTGCTCTCTCTTCCTTGCATCTTCTTGAATGTCTATTTATATATATAGGTCCACTAAGGGGCGGAGACTCAACCTGAGTTATGTCTTACTGATGTGGTCAAATAAAAATCCTAACCTAAACAGGTAATTTAATCAAGGGTCCTTCATCTGAATCCAATATAATCAAAGGGTATCACACCCAGAATACATTAGTTTACAAACATAATCTCTCTCTTTTGGGGGATTCATAAATAATCTCAAACTGCCACAGCTTCTAACTTTCTACTCAAATATTTTTTTTCTACTGAGACAAGCTTCAATTTTATAGATGTATATTTGAGACACAAGAGAATAGCATTGTTTGATATAGTTCTTGAATTTGATATCAAATTTTTAGACCATATTATGTACAGTTATTTTATAAAAAGCTTTATAAAATTGACTACTTTAGCTTTTTGTTTTTTCCCAATGAGCTTTAATGTGAATGAGTTGTCTATTCTATCTAAAATAGATTTTCTATGTCAAGTCGATTCTATTGCTCCACAGTTTACTTGTTTCTCTGTAAATGAACAAATTTTCTTTCATATCAAACTCCTAACTAAGTCTGAGGTCCAGCTATTTCAGGCTTACCTAAAAGGCTCAGTCATCCTGGTTTGTAAACAATTTTTTATTTTATTTTATTTTTTTAATTACTTACTATTCTAAGAAGATGAACCTGGCAATATAATCAATTTTCTATTCGCTTCTTTTTGTTCATCCCATTAAAATTCCTTTTAAGGGCAAAGGAGCAAATCAAAACTGTAAATCTCTAACCACTTATTTTAATGTCAGGCACCTGGGGCTGCACAATTATATGAGTGGATGACAAACAATCAAGCACTGGGAGTCATAAATAAAGACAAGAAGAGTGGAAATCTGGTACCACATGATTCCTTAGCAACTTGCCTTGCCTTGAAAAACCTTTAGAGATAAGGTGATGAAATCCCTAATTTTTGTGTTGGTTACCACTATACCACTCTCATTTGTACCATGCAGGGAGCATAATGCTTACTATTGATTTTTTTTCTGATGATTGCTTAACAAGCACAATTATGCCTAAGTGACTGATGAGACAAGTGACCTGCCAAAGTGGCAATGGAATAAAAAAATATTGTCTACTCTAAAGGTAAAACAATTAGAATGAAATATACCAACCAGGCTTTGCCAATGTTGATTTGCTGAGTCAAATTTTAAGTATGTCTTTCCTTAATAGAA
Organism: Dasypus novemcinctus; assembly: GCF_030445035.2. Classification (NCBI taxonomy): domain Eukaryota; kingdom Metazoa; phylum Chordata; class Mammalia; order Cingulata; family Dasypodidae; genus Dasypus; species Dasypus novemcinctus. The sequence continues at coordinate 137,148,857 of NC_080676.1, forward strand.
GAAGGAAAATGAATTTTATGAGGATATCGACACATATTTGCAGAATATCTGATATCTGCATTAGGTTCTAAATTAATTATACTAATTATTCTTAAGTAATAGGATTGAGATTTTTTGCCCTTTAGTGAAATCATCATTGTATTTTTATAAATTCTGTCAGAAAAATGAAAGACTAAGAAAAACTAGTCTCTGCATTAAAAAATGTAATATTAATGCTTTTGTCACAAGATGATGCTTGAGAATTTAAATAATTTTTTAAAACATATTTGAAATAATTTTGCTTACTTACTCTGGTGACATAACAAAAGTGTTGAAGAGAGATTCCCACCCCCTAGGAAGATATTCGATCTAGGGGTTTGACTATCAATCTATCCTTAACTGCTTCTTATTATAAACTGGAAATAAACTGAAAAGTCAGTACAACAGCACAAACTTTTAGCCAGGATTTTTAAATTGTTTTCACTTACCCTTGTTCCCTCATTAAACACTCTCTCCTAAATGTGCCAAGCTAAATATGACAAAGAACAAAACCTCTAATTCAGCTTAATTCAGTAATGAAATAAATTAAAGAGAAAGAAGAATGACTAAAAGAAAGCATATCCTAATAGGTTAACTACATGATTTAGCTCAAAAAGAAAGTTTCATGTTAGTAGTAGTTTCCAAATTTCCTGAATTCATTTTAAATCTCTATCACGATTAAAATTAATATTACTCAATATTTCAATCTATTGTGTGAAAGAGAGTGCTTATGACCTGCAATTGCCTAATGACTTCTAGTGAGTTATACCATTTATTTTTAAAAGTGTATAAGATAAAGTGAAAATGAACATAGGGTTGGAAATTTCATTCATTTGCACCATCAAAGTTTTCCAAATTATTTGCATTCAACCAAAGGACCTTGATGATAGAAAAGGGTAAAAGGAAGATAGATGCCAATGTTTTTCAAATGCAGTGCTTGTTACTTACAGAACACTTTGTGGTGTTCCCTGCTAGAAAGAGCAACATGCATTACCACCTCTCCCCCCCCCCCCCAAAAAAAATTATGTGAATGCCAGGAGTCATAATTCAAAATAGATAGATAATTGGTGCTCCCCACTAGGTAGCAGGGAATGGACAAACAGAAGTGTTAAGTAACTTATTAAATAAATATGTATTTTTAATTACTGGGTACCCAGCAATGTGCAAAAGAGACGAAGAGAGAATCATGATTAGTGTGAAGGAAAGCAGTGAAAAAAGCAAGACTTTACAGCACTAAATTAATGAATTCTGGGCTTTCTTTTGATGTGAGTACTATTATGCACACTACTTTGTTTCAATGGTAAAATATAAGACTAAAAGATTTTGAGAATCCATCATTTTAATACCTCTTATTTCCCCATCTTACATGTTCACCTTCATTTCCCCCACTTCCTTGTTATTTCAAGAGGGACAAGTTATTGGGGAAGTCATGGACACACTAAGTGGTCATCTCCCATCCCTCACCAACTCTCCTCCTTTTACCCTCTTGATTATTTGTATGCAGGTTTTTGCTATGCTTCCAATTTTGTTTATTTGTGTTCTCGTTTTTGACATGTTTCCATTTCTGCTTGTTTGCTTAAAGGTGTTCTGTATGTTTGTATTTCTCAAGAGACCACAGGTGGAATCTTTTCCCTGCTCTTTTGGTCCCTTTGTGCTGTGTAAGTAACAAAGCAGTCACTTATACCTTAGAGCAGTTCAGTCTTCATGGGTGTATATTCATTTAGAGAATAAGATTTTGCCTTATCAACACAATGCATTATGTGTTTCAGGCAATGCGATATTCCCAAAATATTTTCAAAGCAAGAGTCCAGTGGGAAAATAAAATGAAATATCTACAAGAATACATCAATAATAGTCATTCTTTTCACCTCTCTTTACTCATAGTTCACGAATTTCTCATTTTTTTAAACTAAGTTATATGAAAATATTAGTGAAAACTATGGAAAAGTTCAAGACTTTTCATTTCTTTTAAAATAATGTCATGTTTTGGTTTATTTCATCGTAAGAAACAAGCACAGGTATTAACCATAATATCATATAGGACACTATTCAATTGTGAATTAGTGGGAAGGAAAAGAGTAGAGCTACTATTTACTCTATTGGAAACATTGGCAACCCTGACATCCCATCTCTTCTATTCAATTTCCATTGAATGATAGAAACAAAGATGAAACAAATGTATCTCACACAAAAATGATCCTAACTACATGAGAATATTTTTTAAAAAATAGGCCATTTAAATGAGGAAAACACTAGCACTAACCTTTAGTGCTACATACCACAGACCTATACAACCTTCTGTGAACTGCACAACAAAATATTTGTCAAACCATTTTTTTTTAATATAAGAGCAGACTAAAGTATTATTTCTTAAAGCTAGTATAAGGTTTCCTCTATAGTAATTGCTTGGAGTTTTGAATCAGTATACTTATGCATGTTTGGCACTTTTTTATGTATATTCACAAATGCAAATGAATAGCAGAACACAAACTTGAAGGATGACACATATGGTGAACGTAAATGATAGTAAATGTTTGAGTTGCATGCATTTTTTATATTCTTGTGCAGTTTTCTGGGTTCACATATTATATCTTGAAAATTAAATTGTGCATAAGAAAACACAAAATTCCCAAAATTTTCAAAATATTCATTCATTTATCCATCCTGTGGGTTCAGTTACAAAAGAACCACTTTAGTAGAACTGGCAGTATTTTTATGTCTTACCTTCTTCCCTGTGGCCTAACATCTTTGTAGTTTCTAAAGCAATTTTAAACAAAATGCATCCCTTGACTTATTGTTGAAATTCCTTCACTCACATTGTTTTTATGAGAGAGGAAAGTTAGTTGTGAAGGAGATAGAATGAGAGTAAAATGTATCTGGAATAATTATCAGTAGTTCCTTATTTGTTCATGGAGCACATATGCAAGGAGTTGTAAGTCCTCTGTCAAAATGCAATTTTGAAGAGAAAATTTTAACAATGAAAAGTATGGGCATTATTTCCTCTTACGGCAATGTAGAATTCAGGCAACACACACACACACACACACATACACACACACAAAATAGCATCCTTCCTAAAAGTAGTCCTTCACTTGTCCCAAACATCTTCTTGAGTCAGGCAGCAACACACAACTAATGTCCAATTTCAAATCTGTTCTAGCAGGGTTCATGGAAAAGTTTTTAGAGATGGTCAGTCAAAGTCAATGGGATCACTTCAAGCATTAGAAAGATTTCACAGTTGAATCTCATATTAAAAACAACAATAAATAAAATAACACACAAGTTCAGGCAAAGAGAGTATGGTCCACTGCTATATTTCAGAGATCGTGAAAAGCAGTCTAAGAACTTCTGAAGGTCTCCACATTCAAAATTATTTGCATATGCTGATATGACATTTTTTACCTTTTTACTCTTGTTCTCTCAAGAATAGAAAGTGGAGTTTTCCAGAAGCTATATTACTTGTGACATAAACACCAAATAAATTAGAGCAGATATGATAATCCTGGGACTTTCTAATTTGAGACAATTTTTGGAAAATATAGTTATTTTCATATACATATATTAATTATATTAATATGCAATTGGTGTATTACTGTTGCTGTTGAACTACATATGGATGTGGTGGCTAGGAGTTGTATATATTCCAGAAAAACATGTTCTTAAGCTTAATTCATTCCTATGGGTGTTAATCAATTATAAGTAGGACATTTTGGTAAGGATGCATCAGCTGAGTTGTGTTTCAGCCCAATCAATTTCAGTCTTAAACCTATTACTGGAGTCCTTTATAAGCAGGATGAAATTTAGACAGAGGTCAATGGAACCCAGAAGTGAAGAGAGAGGCCAGGAGAGACTGCCATGTGCACTAACAGGTGATGTAAGAACCCAGGACCAAGGACCACTGGCATCCAAATTCAGAATGATAGTCTTTGGGACGAAAGCATCGCCTTGATGGTGCCTTGATTTGGACTTTCTCCTACCCTCAAAGCAATAAGTTAATAAATTCCCACTGTTTAAGCCAACCCCTTGAATGGTATTTGCTTGAGCAGCCAAGGAAACAAAAACAATGTATATAGTAAAATTCAGTTTAACTTTTGTACAGTAAATATCAATAGGTATAGCCCACATAACAAAAGTTATGTGGGTTTTTCAATAATATTTGATAACTTAAAGATGTCTTGACTGAATTGTTATGTTAAAAATATTATAAGTTAAATAATTTCTTATGTTACAGCAAATAAATTAATTGTGAGAAAAATTTTAAAATAAAATTTCCAAGTATTTTGACTGTCAGCATAAATGCTATGAATACCTAGATGGAAATACGCAGCTGTAGAAGAAACAGAAATAGAAACTACCTTGGACTGTTCCTTTTTCCTCTCTAACAAAAGAATAAGGATGGACAAACCCACTCCAAAAAAGGAGAGTATCTACAACAGCAACCAAGACAGTTCCATCCATCTGTCCCATGGGATCTAAGCCCCTCTGAGTCAGAAGCAGAGTGGGCATCACCATCCTCAAATCCTCAAGTTTGAGGAATGAACAAACAAAAGGGAGGATGCAATTATTGGACAAAATAGACTTATTATTATCCGAGTAATGGAAAAACTTGTAACACTGATATAAAGGCAGGAGTCTCCAGAGGTTCTGATGGGAGAAGGATGGAAGAATAGGTGTGATAAGGGGCATTTTCGGGGTGTAGGAATTATTCTGCATGGCATTGCAGTGACAGATACAGGACATTTTACATTTTGTCAAAACCTATAAAATTGATGATAAGTACAACCATCAATATCAAGGACTTAGCATAATGGTCTGTACTCCGTCGGTAGCCACTTCCCATATGCTTGGGGGATTATTGCTGCTGTATTATATATCTTCTTAATATAAAGGAAGACAGTAATGGAAGAATAAAGGAAACTTCTCTTTCTGAAAATGTTCCACCAAAGGTAAAGAACAAGACAAGGAAATTCATTTTAACCAATTCTATTCAATATAATACTGGAGGGCCTATCAAGAAAAATTAGGTAAGAAAAAGAAATGCTAAAAAAATTTCAGAATGGAAAAGAAGTAAAATTATTTGTATTGCCAATGACCTAATCTTGTATATAGGAAAATCATAGGGAATATATTTATAAAACGCTATTAGGGATAATAAACATGTTCACTAAGATTGCAGGATACAAGATCCATATACAAATATCAATTGCATTCCTATAAACCAGAAACCAACAATCCAAAAATGAAATGAATAGTCATTTTGCAGTGAACAAAATGTTTAACACATTTAAGAATATTTTTAATATGAAAGAAATATCAGACTTATGCACTATAAACTATGAAGATGGATATACTCTTGTAATTGATATGTAGTTACAAAATCCCTATTCAAACCCAACTGTCTTTTTTCCAAAAATTGAGAAGCTTATCCTAAAATGTATTTGGAAATTCATGGAACCTAGAATGGCCAGAAAAAAAAATCTAGTCAAGGATATAAAAAGATGAAGGAGTCATATTTTCCAATTGTATAATTTGTGACAAAGCTACAATAATCAGGACTATGCCATAAAAATAGACATATGAATCAATGTAATAAAATTGAGAGTTCATAAATAAATCCCCTTACTTATGGGTACTTGATTTTCAACTAATTTGCCAAGACAATTCAATGGGAAAGAGTAATCTTTTCAACAAATGTGATGACTACTATATCCACATGCACAAGAATAAAATTAGACCCACTGCTTCATACTGTATACAAAAAATTAACTAAAAAATGGGCCAAGATATAAAAGAAAATCTAAAAATATAAAACACTTAGGAAATAATGTAAGTGTAAATCTTCATGCTTTTGCATTATGCCATGATATCTTAAATCTGATACCAATGTTTGAGGGACAAAAGAAGAAAAAAATACGTAAGTTGGGCTTTATCATAACTAAAAACGTTTTTACTTCAAAGGAATTTATCAAGAAAATGAAAAAGAAACCCATTGAATTAGACAAAATATTTTCATATCAAATATCAGTTTAGGGTCTAGTATATAGAATATATAAAAAATTCCTACAACTTGATAATAGAAAGACAAACCAATTAAAAAATAAGCAAATGACTTGAATCGACATTTCTCCAAAGATGTACAAATGGCCAATAAATAAATGAAAATATGCACATCATTAGTCATTAAGAAGATAAAAATCAATCCCATTAATATAACTATAATAAAAAAAGACAAATATATCAAGTGTTGACACAAATATGGAAAAATTGGTAAAATTATACATTGCAGATTGAAATATAATAGAGCTATAATGTAAAAATTAGAATTATAATTAATTTCCATTATATTAGAATTATTATTTACTTTTATAAATGTTTGTTGCTATATTATCTATTTCTTATAATTGATTATATTAAATCTAACCTAGACTTGCAGTCTCTTAAAATTTGTAATTCCTTCCAATCTATTGTTCTATTTATTTGATAATTTTATAATACAGGTCTTTTTAACAGCTAAGAAAAAAGCCATTGATTATATACTTTGGATAGGTAATATGGTAAATGAATATATCTGATTAAAACTGCTTAATAAACTAAAAAATTGTGCAGGAATAGCCAGAAAGAGGAGCTATGTACAGCAGGAGAAACAGAGAGATTGAGAGGGGAGAGATGTCCTTGTTTGTCTGTTTTTTGTTTATTATTATCATTGAAATAATGAAAATGCTTTAACAATTATTGAAGTGAGGAGTGCACAATTATGTGATCATACCAAATATCATTGATTGTGCACTTTAGATAAATTGTATGATTTATTAATATGTATCAAAAATATTGATTTGTTTTAAAAGAAATGATGTGGGTGCTTTGGAAAACAGTATGGCTTTTCCTCACAATGCTAAATATTGTTGCAATATTAACCTATATGTCTACCTCTAGGCATAGAATCAAGAGAATTGAAAACAAGTGAAAATATAAAAACTTGTACATGGGTGTTCACAATTGCATTATTAATAATAACTAAAAAGTATAAACAGTTTACTCAAATGTCCATCAACTGATGAATAGATGAACATATAATGTCATGTCCATAAAACGGAATTTTTCTTCAGTGTGGTAAATATTTTTATTAGAGAAGTAATGGGGTTACAGAACACTCATGCATAAAATATAATATTCCTGTACACAATCCCACCACCAACACCTTGATTGGTTTGGAACATTTGATATAACTGATGATAGCACATTTTCATAGTTGTAGTATTTTTTAAAATGTTAGTTACATTAGTTACAATTGATGAAAGATTACAAAAATATTACTATTAACTATCATCCATAGTTAATATGCAGGTGTATTTTTCCCACGCACCACACTATTAACAACTTTCATCAGTGTCATTCACTTGTTATAATTCACGAAAGAACAACCTTATGTTTATACTATTAACTATAGTTCATCATCTACAATAGGGTTCACAGTGTTATATACTCCTACATAGTTTTTAATATTTATTCTATTAACATATATGGCCTAAAGTTTCTATATTAAAACACATTCACCTATACAATTCAGTGCCGTTAATAGCAGTAACAATAATGTGTTACCATAAGCACAAAACCAATCCAATCAACCTAAATAGAAATTCTTTACAAAATAAGTGTCAACTTCCCATTCTATAACCCCATCTATCTCTGGTAAACTGTATTTTAGATTCTAATTCTATGAATTTGCTTATTATAATTAGTTCATATCAGTGCGAGAATAAATATTTGTCCTTTTGCGTCTGATTTATTTCACTCAACATTATGTCCTCCTCAAGGTTCATCTGTGTTGTTGCATGTTCAGGGCTTCTCTCTTTTCTATAGCTGAATAATATTATATTGCTTATATATACCATATTTTAAAATCAATTTTATTGATACATATTAATAAAGCATAAATTCATCCAAGGTGTGCAATCAGTGGTATTTGCTATAATTACATAGATGTGCATTCATTACTTCAATCAGTATTAGAGCATTTTCATTATTTCGATAATAATAATAATAAACAAAAAACAAACAAGAAAGTTCCTCACCTCTCAGTCTCTCTATGCTTCCCCTACTGTACATAGCTGCTGTTTCTGGCCATTCTATCTAAAATATATAATCAATAGCTTTTAATATATCACAAGGTTTTACATTCATTATCTTCAAAATTTTAGAACAATTTCATTACTCCAAAAAGAAAGACTCTAAACCTCTTAACATTCCTTCCTCAGACCTACAGAGCAATGAATCGCCTCTCATCTTTTTAAATTGATTTGTATTTATATTTTATATAAATGGAATCATACAATATGTAGTACTTTGTGTCTGTTCTCCTTCACTAAGTATAATGTATTTTTTCAAAAATCTGATATAATCATTGTCTAGTATTAACTTACATATATTCAGCTTCAAGGAAAAATACTCTTAAATATGCAATTCTACCCATATTCATATTTCACATAATATATTTAAATTTCACATAATATATTTAGTTCATAATAAAGCAATCATAAAGTATTTGTCCTTTTGTGTTTGGCTTGCTTCATTCAACATAATATCCTCCAGGTGCATCCATTTTGTCATATGCTTTATGACTTCATTTCTTCTTAGAGCGCATAATATTCCATCATGAGAATAAACCACAGTAGATTTATCCATTCATCTATTGGTGGACACCTGGGTTGTTTCCAACTTTTGGCAATCATGAATAATGTCACTATGAACATGGGTGTACAGATGTCTGTTCGTGTCATTGCTCTCAGATCTTCTGGGTATATATCCAGTAGTGGTATTGCAGGATAATGTGACAACTCTATATTCAGCTTCTTTAGGAACTGCCAAACAGTCCTCCACAGCATTCCCACCAACAGTGAATAAATGATTCTATCTCTCCACATCCTCTCCAACAGTTGTAGTTCTCTTTTTAATAGCGGTCGTTCTGAAATAATATCTCATTGTAGTTTTGGTTTGCATATCCCTAATCATTAGTGATGTTGAGCATTTATTCATGTGTGTGTGTGTTTTTTGTTTGTTTGTTTGTTTGTTTTGCCATTTGTATTTCTTCTTTGGACAAATGTCTATTCAAGTCTTTTGCCCTTTTTTTTTTTAAAGGCTTTTCAAGTCCTTTACACATTTTTAAATTGGGTAATTTGTCTTTTTATTGTTGAGTTGTATGATTTCTTTGTATACCATGAGTATTAAACCCTTATCAGATAGGTGATTGCCAAATATTTTCTCCCACTGAGTCAGCTGCCTTTTCACTCCTTTGACAAAGTCCTTTGAGGTGCAAAATTATTTAATTTAGAGGAAGTCCCATCTATCTACTTTACTTTTGTTGTTTGTGCTTCAGATGTAAGGTTGAAGGAAATACTGCCTACCACAAGATCTTCAATATATTTTCTTACTTTTTTTTTTCCTTAGGAGTTTTATGGTTATTTTTTTACATAAGTGCTTGATCCATTTTGAGTTAATTTTTTAACTTTAATTTTTTTTTATTTTAAAAGAAACTTAGATTACATAAATGTTACACACACACAAATAGGGAATTCCCATATGCCCCACTCCCTGGTTCCCACATTTTCTCACATCAACAACATCCTTCAATAATGCAGTACATTTGCCAGAAATGAACACATCTTGGCACATTGCCACTAAGTGATGATCATAATTTATATTGTCGCCTAGGATTCTATGATGGTGATGGCCACTCTTCCTCTAACTGAGAGGGGGCTTAGAGCCCACGGGGCAGATGGATGAGACTTTCTTACTTTCAGTTGCAGACTCTTTCTGTTTCTTGAGATGGTTGTTGTCAGTCATAATCTCCTTGTTAGTTCTCCTGGGTGAGTCCAATGAACTGAAGAGTGGGTGTTGCAAATCTGTTGAAATTCGGGGTCCAACAGGCATATGACAGCCCAAAGATTCAAGTCTCTTGGGCATAAAACTTTCAACTCCAGTATTAACTATAGGTTCAACTAGAGGGGCAACAGAGACATGTGTAGGGAAAACATAACTCTATCACAACTCTATCACACTGGGGAGCATAAGTTCCAAAGTAGGGTCCACTGTCAGGGCACCAAATTCCTGAGCTGTCCACCCCACCTAGAGTGTCTAGATGTCTCCAGAGCCCTCAGGAGGTCCAATATTTGAAGTACTATTTACTTTGGCAGTCAGTAAGGTCCTGCTGAGTCATGCATAAGCATAACCTCTGAAATGACCTCCCACTCACTTTTTTTTTTAATATTTTTTTTAAAGGTTTATTTATTTATTTAACCCCCCCCCCCCCCCCCCCGGTTGTCTGTTCTGTGTCTATTTGCTGCGTCTTGTTTCTTTGTCCACTTCTGTTGTTGTCAGCCGCACGGGAAGCATAGGTAGCACCATTCCTGGGCAGGCTGCACTTTCCTTCGTGCTGGGCGGCTCTCCTTACAGGGCGCACTCCTTGCTCGTGGGGCTCCCCTATGTGGGGGACACCCCTGTGTGGCAGAGCACTCCTTGCGTGCATCAGCACTGCGCATGGGCCAGCTCCACACAGGTCAAGGAGGCCCGGGGTTTGAACCGCGGACCTCCCATGTGGTAGACGGACGCCCTTAACCAAGGGGCCAAGTCCATTTCCCTCCCACTCACTTTAAAGTGTCTTAGCCATTTAAATTCATTTGTCTTTCCCCTTCCTCCTTTTGGTCAAAGTCTTTTTTCTAGTTGCATTGCTAGTCTTTTTAGATATGGATATCCAAATTTCCCAGAACCTTTTCTTGAATAGACAGTTCTTGCCCAGCTTGGAGGAATTGACTACCTTGTGAGAAATCACTTAACTGTAGATGTGAGGGTGAATTTGTGAGTTCTTGGTTCAATTCCATTGGTCAATCTGTCTGTCTTTATGTCAGTACCATGCTGTTTTTACCACTGTAGCTAAGTAATATGTTTTAAAGTCCAGAAGTGAGAGTCCGCCAGCTTCCTTCTTTTTAGTGATATTTTTGGCTATTCAGAGCCCCTTACCCTTCCCTATAAATTTGATAACTGATTTTTCTACTTCTGCATAAAAGACTGCTGGGATTTTTATTGGGATTGAGTTGAATCTGTAAATCAATCCGAGTAAAATTGACATCTTAACAATATTTAGTCTTCTAATCCATGAACACAGAATGTTCTTCCATTTATTTAAGTGCTCTTCAGTTTCTTTTAACAATGTTTTGTAGTTTTTTGAATGTGGGTCCTTCATGTCCTTGGTTAAGTTTATTGTTAATTATTTCATTGTTCTATTTGCTATTATAAATGGATTTTTTTTTCTGATTTCTTCCTTAGATTTCATATCAGCATTGCATAGAAACAACATTATTTTTTTCTTTATTAATCTTGTATCTGGCGGCTTTGCTGAATTTGTCTATTAGTTCTAGTACCTTTTTTGTGGATTGTTCAGGACATTCTAGATATAGGATTATAAGATCAGCAAATAGTGAAAGTTTTAATTCTTCCTTTCCTATTTGGGTGCCTATTATTTCTTTATCAAGCCTAATTGCTCCAGGTAGAACCTCTAGCACAATATTGAATAACAATGGTGACAGTGGGCATCCTTGTCTTGTTCTTGATCTTAGTGGGAAAGTTTTCAGTCCTTCGGCATTGAGAACAATGCTAACTCTAGGTTTCTCATGTATGTATTTTACCATATTGATTAAGTTTCCCTCTATCCTTATCTTTTGGAGATTTTTAAATTATTATTATTAATCAAGAAAGGTGGTCTATTTTGACCAATTCCTCTTCTCCATCAATTGAGAGGATCATGAGATTTTTTTTCCTTCAATATATCAATGTAGTTTATTACACTAATTGATTTTCTTATCTTGAACCACCCTTTTATACCTGGGATAAAGCCCACTTAATAGTGGTGCACAATTCTTTCAATGTGCTTTTGGATTCTGTTTGCAAGTATTTTGTTGAGGATTTTTGCATCTATATTCATTAGAGATATTGTCCTGTAATTTTATTTTTTTGTAGTATCTTTATGTGATTTTGGTATTAGGGTGATGTTGGCTTCATGGAATGTGTTTGGTATTGTTCTTTCCTGTTCAATTTTTTTTGTAAGAGCTTGAGCAAGAATGATATTAGATAATCTTTGAATGATTGGAAATTTCACCTGTGAAGCCATCTGTTCCCAGGCTTTTCATCTTTGGCATGTTTTTGATGACTGTTTCAATTTCTTTATTTGTGATTAATTTGTTGAGGTCTTCTATTTCTTCTAGGATCTGTGAAGGTCATTTTTGTGTTTCCAGGAATTTGTCCATTTCCTCTATATTGTCTAGTTTTTTAGAATACAGTTGTTCACAATATCATCTTACAATCACTTTTATTTCTGTGGGGTCAATAATAATGTCCCACCTCTCATTTCTGATTTTATTTATTTGCATCTTCTGTCTTTTTTTCTTTGTCAGTCTAGCTAAAATTTTTTAATTTTGTTGATCCTCTCAAAGAACCAATTTTTGGTTTTGTTGATTCTATTGTGTTTTTTTTGGTTATTGTTGTTCTTGATTTCATGTTTTTCTTCCTGATCTTTACTATTTCTTTTCTTCAGCTTGGTTTGGGTCTAGTAAGATGTTTTTTTTTACCTAGTTTCTACAAGTGTGAAAATAGATTTTCAATTTTAGCTCATTCTTCTTTTTTGCTGTAAGCATCAAGAGCTATAAACTTTCCTCTCACCACTGCCTATGCAGTGTCCTATAGGTTTTGACACATTATGTTCTCATCTTTAAACATCTCACAATATTCACTGAATTCTCTTGCAATTTCTTCTTTGACCCACTGATTGTTTAAGATAATTGTTTAATCTCCATATTATTTATGCAATTTCCTATTTCCACCCATTATTGATTTTCAGCTTAATTCCAATATGATCAGAGAAAATATTTTATATAATTTCAATATTTTTAAATTTAATGAGACTTGTCACCCAACATATGGTTTAACCTGGAGAATGATCCATTAGCACTAGAAAAGAAAGTATATCCTACTGTTTTGGAATACATTGTTCTATAGATATCTGTTAGGTCTAGTTCATTTATCATACTATTCAAGCTCTCTGTTTCTTCATCCTCTGTCTAGATTTTCTATCTGATACTGAGCGTGGTATATTGAAGTCTCAAATATTATGTAAAGACATCTATTTCTCCCTTCAGTTTTGCCAGTGTGTGCCTCATGTATCTTGGGGCATTCAAGTTAGGTGCATAAATATTTAGTATATGTATTTCTTCTCAGTGACTTGTCCCTTTTATTAATATGTGATGACCTTTTTCATCCCTTATAAAAGTTTTGCATTTAAAATCTATTTTCTCTGATATTAGTATCACTACTCCAGCTCTGTTTTGGTTGCTATTGGCAAGGAATATCCTTTTTTCCAGCTTAACATTTTTAATTTAGTTGTATTCTTATGTCTGAGGTGGGTCTCTTGTACATAACAGATAGTTTATATTTATTTTTATCCATTCAATCAGTTTATGTCTTTTGATTGGGGACTTCAATCCATTAACTTTCAAAGTTATTACTGTAAAGACATTACTAACTTAATCCATCATATCCTTCAGCTCTCTGTTGTAATATTGTTCTATATTCTGTCTTCTTACCCTTTACTTTATCCTTCCTAATAATCTTCATTTCTAATCTCCTCTCCAAATCTCTCAAACTTGTTATTTACCTTTAAGCTGCAGCACTCCCTTTATTATCTCTTGTAATTCTGTTCTTTTGTAACATATTCTATCAGTCTGTCTGTGAAGACTTTGACCTTATCCTTATTTTGGAAGGACAGCTTTACCAGACACCGAATTCTTGGCTGGTAGTTTTTCTCTTTCATTACCTTAAATACATCATACCACTTTCTTCTTGCTTCCATGGTGTATTAATCAGTCAAAGGGATGCTGATACAAAATACCAGAAATTGGTTGGTTTCTATAAAGGGTCTTTATTTGGAGTAAGAGCTTATAGAAACCAGGCCATAATGCATAAGTTACTTCCCTCACCAAAGTCGTTTTCCATGTGTTGGAGCAAGATGGCCGCCAACCTCTGTGAGGGTTCAGACTTCCTGAGTTCCTCCCTTCCAAGGTCTTGCTTGTCTCTGGGTTCAATGTTCCTCTCTTCCCAGGGTTTGCTTCTCCCTGGGCTCAGGGTTCCTCTCTTCCTGTGGATTCAGCTTAAGGCTTCAGCATCAAACTCCAATATCAAAACTCCAACATCGGGAAACGGACTTTGGCCCAGTGGTTAGGGCGTCCATCTACCATATGGGAGGTCCGCGGTTCAAACCCCAGGCCTCCTTGACCCATGTGGAGCTGGCCATGCGCAGTGCTGATGCGCGCAAGGAGTGCCGTGCCACGCAAGGGTGTCCCCCGCGTGGGGGAGCCCCACGCGCAAGGAGTGCGCCCATGAGGAAAGCCACCCAGCGTGAAAAGAAAGTGCAGCCTGCCCAGGAATGGCGCTGCCCACACTTCCTGTGCCGCTGACGACAACAGAAGCGGACAAAGAAACAAGATGCAGCAAATAGACACCAAGAACAGACAACCAGGGGAGGGGGGGAAATTAAATAAAATAAATAAATCTTTAAAAAAAAAAAAAAAACTCTAACATCAAAAACCCTCAACTCTGTCCTTTGCCATGTCTTTTATCTGTGAATTCCCACTCACCAAGGGGCAGGGACTCAATGTTCTACTGATGTGGCCCAATAAAAGCCACAATCATAACTCAGTCATGCCCAGGTACAGACCAGATCGCAAACATAACCCAATATCTTTTTTTGGAATTCGTAACCACATTGAACTATTATACTCCACCTTCTGAATTCCAAAGAGACATTACAATGTTCAAAAAAAACACTTAAATTTGTAACAATGCAAGTACTAAATCATATCACAATCAATTTAAAGAAATACACAGCTTGTCTTGGAGCAAAGTCTTATCTGCTATAGATCTCTGAAGCTTACAAAACAATTTATCTGTTTCCAATATACAAATGGACAGACAAAGGATAAACAATTTCATTATAATATGGAGAAATTGGGAGGGAAATAAGAGTCATGTGTCCTCTATAGTTCAGTAAAGCTGCAGGGCAGCCTCCATTCAATTTCAGTCTGAGAGTCATTCTTAAGGTGATGGTTTCTTCTCCTTGGGGCCTTATGGGAACCCACCCTTTCCACATGCTTGCCTAATGGCCATTTTCTTGGTTCCACCCTCATCAGGCATCTGAATATCTATCAAGCTCCAGATTTCTCCCTCCAAGAGTGTTGGGGTGATTGCCACACCTTACCCAAACTTTGGGTTAGAGTCTTAACCCCCACAATACAATGATATGAAGACAACATTCCCCCTAACCATTGGCATACAGGCTCAACCCTCTCAGAGCAACAAGTTGACCACCTGGCCTTCCCTAACCTTTGGGGGACAAGTCCTCCCCTCTCAGACTTGTGAGGTGGTGACCTTAGCCACCCTACTCCTTCAGGAATGTGCTCCACCCTCTCTGTACCCTGGGGCAGCAAAACTCTCCCAGAACATTAGTCAGGAGAATCCATCCTCTTCAAATGCTGGGGTAAACTGACCCTCTCTGTATACATGGTTGGGGTTCTTCTCTTGACTGTAAGAGATGTCTTAATTCCAGATCTCTGCTTCTATGGTTTTCTTCTTAAAGCTGTTTCTTCTTCAATTTCTCCTTTCCATGTCCTTTTTAGTTCAGACAGACAATGTTTTTTTTTTCATACAGTTCTCTCAAAAGACTTGCTGGTTTAGCATGCAAGAAGCAGGAGTGCAAACCATCAGACAGTAAGACTTTCCACAAGTCTTTCCTAGATAACTGCATCTACAACCCTGATTTACAAATTCCAAGTTTAATTAAGTCCTCCAGTGGGGCACTTTCATCTGGGAACTTGATTTCCAGAGGCTTGGAACTTCCGGAATCAGTTTCAGTTTACTTTGTGCCTGACAGTTCAGTCCTCAGCATCTCTCTCTCTCTCATCTAGCATTTTGCTATAAGCTGCAAGCAGAAGCCAAGCCACATTCTCCCAGTTTACTTTGGAAATTTCTTCAGCTAAATGCCTAGCCTCACCATTTTCAAATTCTGCCTTCTATAAAACACCGGGAGTTAATCTTGTTAAGTTTTCTGCAACTTTAAAACACGATCACCTTTCCTCCAGTTTCCAATAATAGTTTCATCATTTTCTTCTAAGACATCATAAAAAGTCTTTTTAGTATCCATATTGCTATCAACAATCTCATCAAAGCAATCTAGGCCTTTTTCATCAAGCATCTCATAATTCCTCCAAAAAATACCCCTTACTAATTATAGCAGTTTGCTATTATTGATGAATTCCAAAAATGAATATTGGATTATGCTTGTAAACTGATCTTTTCCTCTGGACATATTAGATTATATTGGATTCATAGGTTTACTTGATTAAGTACTTATGTAAACCTCTTGTGCCAGTAGGGCATTGAGTCCCCACCCTTTGCTGGTATGGCAAAGGACAGAGTTGAGGGCTTTTTTGCTGGGGTTTTGATGTTGGAATTTGATGCTGATGCTGGAGCCCCCGGGAGAGAGAGAGCCATTCACCTGACAGTCTACAGATGACCTTGTGGAGAGAGGCAACCTAGACAGCCTCATAGTCTATCAACCTTGTGGAGAAAACAGAGAAGCTGAGCCCAGAGGAACCCAGGAAGCCTGAACCCTTACAGATGTTGACAGCCATCCTGCTTCAACACATGAAAATAGACTTTGGTGAGCCTAATTCCAAAAATACCATATCAACCTGATAAACATGCTTTCTAATGAAAAGTTGGTGCTTAGTCTTATCTATTTTCCTTTTCCTTTTATCTTGCTGCTTTCAGAATTCTCTCTTTATATCTGATATTTGCCATTCTGAATAGTAGGTGTCTCAGGGTAATTATATTAGGATTTATTTTTTTGGGGGGGTGCTTTGTTCCTCTACAATACTGATATTTATATCTTTCATAAGGGCTGGGAGGTTTTCAGTCATTACTTCCTCAAATATTCTTTCTTCCCCTTTTCCATTCTTTTCTCCAGGGACACAAATAAGATATATGCTTGAATGTTTCATGCTGTCATTCAATTTCCTGAATCCCACTCCACTTTTCCCTTTCTCTTTTCTTCCTATTCTCCTATCTTTTCCAGTTTGGATGTTCTGTCTCTGAAATCACTAATCCTGCCCTTGTATGATTCAAATCTGCTCTTATGTGCCTCTATTGTATTTTTAATCCCATCCATCATGTCTTTCATTCCCAAAGGTCTGCTGTTTTTCTTTGCAGGCTGTCAAATTGTTCTTCATAGATTCCCAGTGTCTTCTTAATATCCTTTATTTTTTTAGTCACATTTTCTTTAAATTCTTTGAAGTGATTTAGGAGAGTTGTGTGATTATCACTGATTGTCTTAAATCCTGTATCTCTTTAGGATATTTGGTTAGTTCCTTTGGCTAGGCCATCTCTTTTTATTTCTTACTATGACTTGTAGATTTTTGCTGAAGTCTAGGCATCTAAATTCATAAATTTATGCTAATGGCCAATTTCTCTCTCTTTGCCTTTTTTTTTTCACCCCTCTTTGATATTTGGTTCAACCTCTTGTGTTTACACTTGTCTATCTTAATTTATCAAGATCAGGCCAGGGCCTCACTAAAGGGACCCAGATTTTCTCCTTTGCATAGGATACAGAGAGTACCATAAAGTTTGTACCCATGCCATTTCCAGACCAGCCAGCAGATGATGCTTTTCAATGCAACTTTCCATGGAAGTGTTTCTGACTGGGGTTTCCTGTGTTCCTATGTTGAATCTCCAGAGCAGAAAATCAAAGCAAGCTCTGCTGGGCAAATTCACTGGAGAAAAGTCTCCTGACCCCCCTCCATTTTCCCCTGAAACTCCTGACAGGGAGGAAGATGTCTCTTCCCCCCAGTGGGTTGAAGTGAGCCAGGGGTTTTAACCTGGATTAATATATTGGGGATAGTAGAGGGGGAGCCTTTCCCTGACCCTGTGGGGGCATGTTAACTCGTGTTTGTCATTTCAGCTTCTTCATCTCTCTTTCCCTCACCCCCCTAGGAGTAGTGTAGCATTGTCCTTGACTGCTGATCCCTAAAGCAGGTCCCTCAGACAGTTTTTGGCTCTTTCTCCATTGTTTCTGTGAGAGCATTGAACTCAGCCTGTTAGTCCGCCACCATCTTCCTCTGGATAGTTCTAATTATAATCCTCTCTTGCTTCTAGAAGCTTTCAACTAACCACATAGAATTTTATGTCACATGAATTAAAATCTTGCAGAGTTTCTAGTAACTACATAGTTTTCTTCACTGTTAAAAATTTTTCATTTAAATAATATATAGGAGATGTGGTATGGGGGAGAGGTTAAATATCAAGGTCAGGTTTCTATCTGAAACTAGAGGATTCCATCCATTTCTTTTCAATAATTAACAAAATAAATCAATTAACCTTTATAATGTCAGAGAAAAATATCTGTTAAGTAAAATGATAAAAATATATTATTGTAGTATTTAATTGGTAATGTAACAGCTTACAAAATAAGACAGGTACATTAGATTTTCCCAAGCAATTTTAATATTTCTTCACAGGTGCCAATTTTAAGCAATTTGAATGAAATTTTTATTTTGATCCAAATAAATCATCCTGCTAAAATTTGTCTGTCCATATGTTAAGAAGAGAACAAGTATATTTCAAATCATGCAGGAAATGGGGGTGGAAAGTGATATAACAGAATCTAAGGCATGCTACTTTGGGGACAATCTGACAAGATAATTAAATTAAATTCCTACTCTAAACTTTTAAACTTTGCGTTAAAGTCTCTGAGAGACTAAGATAGGTTTACAAGTAAGGAAGATGCTTCATCAGATCTCTGTATTATATAGATAAATGTAGAGGTGATTTACATAGGAAATTGCAATACAGGGTCTAGCTGCAGAAAGTCAAGTGATACTATTTCAAATAAGGCATTCCTGAAGCAGGGATGTTGAAAATTAAAGGAATTACCTCTTTTTGTTAAGGATAAAAAGACAGTTATCTCATGTATCACAGAACTTGAATCAAAGTAAAAGGAAAGCCTTAAAATCTTCATTTTGATGTTTGCCATATGACCTGCCATACCAAATTGATATGCAAATAATAAGGTATGCAAATATTCAAATAAATGAAAGCCAGTTTATGCTGAACTTTATGCAACAGGCTATAATCTGCATGTGTTGTCTCTAATTTACACAAAAAAAATCTTTTAAGTGATTTATAATATATTTGTCTTTGTTTCATAGATTTAAAAAATAAATTGAAGATAATAGATGTCAAATCATTTATCCAAGGGACTCCCAGATATGAGTTGGAATGCCCCTATGTGATCCCACCTGTTTCCAAAACTAATGCTCTGTCACTCTGCTAAACTGCTTCCACTGTAATTCCCCAAGAATTTAAATGATCAAGTGATAGCAAAGATCATAATTTTATTCCATATCACGTCAATTTTGCATACTTCAAGGACAGTTACAATTGATGCTGCCTAATTAGTAAATTCAGCAATTTCTTGTTTTTTATTTTGTACATTCATGTTCACGTAGCTTTATTCATAGTAACTCCAAATTGGAAATATCCCAGGTTGTCCATCAATAGAGAAATGGATAAATAACACTGAAAATGGGTGAAATACAAACCAAACCTAAAATTCATAGGAAAAGGTAACAGAAGTAAAATATTTCAGTCATGGAAAAGATTAGTTGGAAGAATCACTGTCTCCAATTTTAAGACCTACTATATAAGCACAGTGGTCAAGATAGTATGCCATTGGAGGAGAGAGAGATATGTAGATCAGTGGGAAAAAAAGTGTCTGGAATTTGGCCCAAGCAAGTTTGGCCAACTGTGTCTTTTTTGTTTTATTTTGTTTTGGTTTAACTAGAGAACTTGTAGGTTTATAGAAAAATCATGCAGAAAATACAAAGTTCCCATGTATTCCCCTAATTATTAAAAATCTTGCATTTGTTACAACTGATGAAAAAATATTATTATAAGTGTACTGTTAACTATAGTCCATGATTTACATTAGGGTTCCCTATTTGTGTTATACAATCCTATGACTTTATTAAATTTTTATTCTGGTAATATGTATAAAACCTAAAATTTCCCCTTTTAACTATATTCAAGTATATAGTTCAGCACTGTTAATTCCATTTGTAATATTGTGTTACCATTATCATGATCCATTATAAATAGATAGCTATATTTTCAATAGAATAATGGAATAATACCCAAGCATTAACTTCCCACATTCTACCACTGCTCAGCTCCTGGTAAACTATTCTAATTTCTGCTTCTATGAATTTGCTTATTTTATATAGTGTATGAGCTCACTGATACAAAGTTCCAGTCTTTTACTTCTGTATATTTTTGTAAGACCATCCTATCTCTCATGTTATCAATTATTCTGCACCTGTTGCAAAATCAACAATTCACTTGCTTTACCAAGACTTAAAACAGAATGATTTTAATAAAGTCAATTTAAAAAATTCAGAATTGATTGTAAAATTAAGAAAAAAAAGAACTTACAATTTCTGCACTAAATCAAACCAGAGTGGTATATTTAACCCTGAAGCACGGAGAAGGACAAGAGGGTATAATATTGGGTTCTCGATTTTTTTCTGCACAAAGGAAAAACTGAAACTTGACTTTCTTAAGCAAATGCTGCACCAGGTCATAGGCAGGCTCCTGGGAAGGTAGAGTTATTTTCTCTCTCTCCTAAGAAAATCAGCTAACATCTACTTTGGTATCCAGAAGCCCATTTTGCATGTCTTTAGTGAAATTTTAATTATCTTTTTGCCTAAATAATTCTGTTTTCTCATCTATACAAATGAGATAATTATCTCAGAACATTTGTGAGGATTGAATGAGAAGAAATTATTTAACAGGTTAATTATTAAAGCATAGTATTTCTTATTGAACTTAAGACATTTTTAATGTTTTGAAAATCAGAAATTGTTTAACAGTAGTGATGTAATTTTACTTAAATTTAAAGGAAAATGTATGTGCTCAATAAATGCTAGCTTTAGGAAAGCTGAAATGTAACATGAGACTGTATAAGATAGTGAAACCTCTTATAAAATATGAATAAGGGTGATAATGCACATATGACTATTTATACAAACATAAATATAAATAAACTAGAGAGAAGGAAACAGAATAGTTGCTACGTACATCAGGAGAAGCAGAGAGACCCTGAGAGGTGATGAGGGTTTTTTTTGAATAATGAAAATGCTCTAAAAAAGATTGAAGTGATGAATGCACAAATATGATTATGTGATTATGTGATTTTATGAAATACCTTTGATTATACAATTTGGATGGATTTATGATTTATTAATATGTATAATAAAGTTTATTTGTTATAAAAACTGCAATGAGATATCATCTCACACCTCATAGAAGGGCCATTACTTTTAAAAAAAGAAAGTGTTCGAGAGGATGTGTAAAAATAGAAACATTTCTTCACTGTTGGAAGGAATGTAGAATGGTGCAAACTCTGTGGAATACAGTTTGGTGGTTCCTCAGGAAAGTACATATAGAACTGCTATATGATCTGGCATTCCATCTACTAAGGATATATCTGAAGAACTGAAAACAATGACGCAGGCAGGTATTTTCACACTGATGTTCATAGTGGCATTATTCACAATTGTCAAAAGATGGATACAGCTCAAGTGTCCATCAGTAAATAATGGATAACAAAATATGATAAATACATATGATTGAATACTATGCTGCTTTCAAAAGAAATGAAATTAGGATATATGTGGTAACATGGATGAACCTTAAAGACATTATCCTGAGTGAGATAAAGCAGACATAAAAGGACAAATAGTGTATGGTATCACTAATATGAACTAAATATGAAGAATACATATAAGGGTAAAACCTAGAGTATAGATTACTAGGTGATAGGATGAGGCTGAGAAGGAGTACAGATGCTTAATGTATGTAGAAGTTTTAACTAGCTTGACTGCAAAAGTGTGGAAATGGATAGATTTGATGGTAACATAGTGAGTTGATGGTGATATATTATACTGACTCTACAGGTCAGTAAAAGGGGGTATGAATTTTTTTTCTTTTGGAGTAAGCACAACATTCAAAGATTTACTGGAGCGATGACTGTACAACTCTATGATAAAAGTGAGAGCCACTGAGTGTACACTTTGGATAGAATGTATAAGGCAGGGGACTATGTAACACAGTGAAACCGTACGGTGGAAGATGGACTGTGGTTTACAGTACAAATATGAGCATGTTTTTTCATGACCTATATCAAATGTCTAATACTAATACAGGTGTTAATACTAGGGAGCTATGGAAAATATAGCAAATGTCTGACAATATTGGGTTTTTTTTCTCTATTTTTCTTTAAATGTTACATTCAAAAAATATAGAGGCGCCCATATACCGCCCCCCCCGCCCCTACTCTTCCCACATCAACAACCTCTTTCATCACCATGGGACATTCGTTGCCTTTGGTGAATACATTTTGCTCTGCTGCATGACATGGATAATGGTTTACATTGTAGTTCACACTCTCCCCCAGTCCATCCAGTGGGCCATGGCAGGACATACAATGTCCAGCATCTTTCCCTGCAGTACCACCCAAGACAACTCCAAGTCCTGAAAATGCCCCCACATCATATCTCTTCTTCCCTCTCTCTACCCTCAGCAACTACCGTGGCCACTTTCTCCACATCAATGCTACAATTTCTTTCATTACTAATCACAGTAGTTCCAGAATAGAATATCAGTAAGTCCACTCTAATCTATACTCTATGATAATATTTTTTCATAATAAGTAACAAATGTTCCACATCAGTGTAAGGTGTTGTTGATAATATTCTTTCATAATAAGTAACAAATGTTCTACATCAGTGTAAGTCGTTGGTGGAGGAGTGTTATATGGGAATTCTGCACATTATGCATTATTGTTTGTAAGTTCATAACTTCTCTCACAAAAATATATACATTTTTTTAAAACTAGATTTCTGGATTCCTTCTGAGGTTCTTACCTTTCTTCAAGCTATTAGCAATTCCTATTTGCCTCTAAAGCTTATCCTAAAATTTACCATTTTACTTCATCTCTTCTGCTGATATCATCACCAACTTTTATTTGGACTATGGCCCCTAACTCTTCTCTCTGTTTCCATTCTTGCCACCTCCCCTCCCACTTTAACCACAAAGTATTCTCACAGAGCCTCCAGAGTATTTTTTAAAATGACGTATTTTGGAGATTTCACACCTCACTCAATTCCCACACTTAAAATTCATGAAATAGTTTCCAATGACCATTAGTGGATATAATACATACCTCACTGTTAACTTCAGTGGGCAGCGGGACAAATGACCTCTGCATCTCTCTAACTTAATCTTCAAGTCTGAAAACGTGTTCAAATTTCCAAGCCAAGCTGTTTGTGGTAACTATAGAAGACATTTAGAATATAACATATGATTAAAGTGAGAAATCCATAGATATATACATACACACATATATATCACAACTACATCTTGGAGATACATTAATTATGTAAATGCTTCTTCTATTATACTAAATCAATGGAATAATAAATGTATCAAGTAATTTTAGCAAAACTATAGTTCCTTTAAATATAATTAACATAAATCCTTCACATCAATTAAAGGTTTCTCATTCATCTTTTAACAGTCATAAAAATTCTAATATTTAAATTATATCTTGTTCCTTAATCTGGAAATCCATATGTATAATGTATATGTGTATATAAACACATTCCTAAATCCATATCTAATATCTAATTGTTAAAATCTCACATAGTATTTTTCTTCTCCCAAAATAAAAATGTAAAAACATGCCTGATTGGTAAAGGAAAATACTCATACATGTACAGTAAAAACCAGTGCAACAAAAATAAATAACCTAAACCTAAATACTATGACTAAGTTATTTTATGAAAGTCATTTCTTCCAGAGGCAAAACATTTTTTTTTACTCAAGTGTTTAAGCTCATCTAGAGTCAGTTCTGAATAAATAAAGCATCCTTATCTACAAAAATGTATTTTGGTCTCAAAGGAGATAGTTTCTGAAATCTTAAATCATCATTGTTCAGCAACCTCTTGAAAAAGTATTGGAACCAAAAGCCAATACAGAAACAAATTATGAATTTATTTTCTATTAAATTATAATTCCCAGTTTAATATATGCTGAAAATATTCCACCAAAAACTGGGATAAGCAGAATAAGTAAGAATCAGTAAAATCATCCTTCTATTATTAGGTGTTGAATTGATGACAATTTTCAAGTGTCAGTAAACAGAGACACAAAGTCATCTACGTACTTTCAGGTTTTTACAGGTACTATGGAGTCTTTAGGGACTCTGTAACTGTGCCTAAACTTATTACTTTTTCCATTATGATTTTTCCTTTTTTTATTATGCTTGGGTTTTGAGGCAGTTTTCACCAATGGTCAATGTATAATTTTAATCCCTAAAGGCATGCTTCTGTGTACAAAGAAAGTGCCAACTGAAATAAAGGATCTTCCACTAAAATATCCACTTCTACTCTCAAGTTCACCAACATTTTTACAATGAAACTCAAGGTAAATAAATATCCTATCTGGGATGCTGCATGTATGGGACTGAAGTATTCAAATTTATATCTAAAATATTATATTTATAGAATAATTTATTAAAATGCTTTAAAATATACTACATTTGTATGAATGACAGTGTGAAGCATCTTTTGCTTTGTTCTCATAAATATCTGTGTTATTTCATTTTTAAATACAGTAAATTTTATTTTGATGTATTACCCATTATCCTGTTGGGAGCAAGAAAATTGGTTTTCAGGGTAAGACTTGTAGAGTCTGATCAAGGTAACCACAGGGACATCTTCCCTCTCCAAATTGAGGAAACACTGTAAAATGAAGTCTACCAAAAGGAGACAAGAAAAGAGTTAAAATAATTTTTTTTTCAATTTCCATAGGTCCTTACCAATTTAAGTTCCAATAGTCCTGATAGGCAAGTGTTTTACTGTACCCTTTTTCTCATATATTACACAGCCTCCAAACTTAAATCCACTTATAGCAGGACCAATATTGAGGGCCTGAATATAAGCAGTAGAGAACGCCCAATGTTAGTATTTCTAAGTATATTGTGTTCTAGTAACAGATGAGATTGATTAATTAGAGCTGTCTATTAATGAGAAAAAGTAGAGGATGATTTTGAAACAGAATCCAGTCTCAGGAAACAGGCCAAAAAAGATCAATGAATGAGTGAGATATTCCAAGTTCATCAACTGGGATTCAGGGATAGGCCACAGTTCCTCAAAATTTCCAGGGACCAGGGCAGAGGGATTAGTGGGTCAGATTGCTCACTAGCCTAGGGGACCTAGAACACCTCTACCATGATGGCCAGAGAAGACTTCCAGGTGGATAAATGCATTGCTAAGACATATGGGTACTGGTACGTGGGAAAACAGCAAAAAACATGCACAAAAAATCCACACCATCCAAACTCCTGGAGACTTACAGAAGCACAAATTGAAATGAAAAGACCAGAGCTCAGTCCATAACCTTTATGACTATTATAGTGCTTGCCCTATATTACATATTTATAGGCTCATATATATAGATGTACATGCAAATCATAGAGCCCTTCTATAATTGTTATGAGAATTAAACTTAACACAGTCTTATAATCTCTGTAGCATCATGAATATCATTATAAGTGTGTTGATAATTAAAATAGGAATTATATTAGACTAATGAAATAACACAAATTCATCCACCAGTCAATTTTCTTATGTCCTTCAGAAAATTAGGTTTGACTCTTGTATGTCAGGGGTTCTTAAGGGTTTTGTTCCATAAACCTCTTTGCTGGTCAGGTGAAAACCATGGACTCCTTATCAGAATGTTGTAGAAGATAGTTTTATAACACTCAACTAGTGTCAGGTCTAACAATCTCTGAAATTTTAAAGTAAAGATGAGCATATGTGGTTTTTTAGATATGCAACAACTATAATGTGATATGAAATGAATATTACTCTAATTGATTGCATACATTCATAAGTGAAGGAAATGCCAGATTTCAGTTAGAAGTCAGAGAAAATTAAGATAATAAGTTGTTTTTTTTTTAAATTCAAGTTCGCGGATCCCCTGAAATCTGTCCATGCACCCCCAAGGCTCCC
The DNA here is from genome assembly GCF_030445035.2 of Dasypus novemcinctus. Classification (NCBI taxonomy): domain Eukaryota; kingdom Metazoa; phylum Chordata; class Mammalia; order Cingulata; family Dasypodidae; genus Dasypus; species Dasypus novemcinctus. The sequence continues at coordinate 137,175,100 of NC_080676.1, forward strand.
CTTAACTGTGTGCCCCTGGTTAAGAAACCCTGCTGTATGTGTTCTCAGCCACGTTTGATAGGAATGTTCAATTATTTCCTGAATTTCCAGAATATGTACTGAAGTGTGCAATGAGAGTGTTTTTCCCTGAACAGAAGGTACAGCTGAGAATAAGGCATGACTTATGATATCTTAGAGAACTAGGTAATGCTTTCTAGGTGTCAACCATTCCTACAGAGAACATAACAGATTTTCCAATACTATCCCATTTAAGACACATATTCTAAAGTGAAATAGATAATCTCTTTCCATGTTCCTGCCTCTACAGATACTGTAACTTCATCATTTGCCCCAAGCTGGTCACATTGACTTATCCAAGAACGGAATTTTTCAAACATATTCTGGTTAATGAGATCCCTTTATATCTCATGTCAAAAAGATCAGAAGGTCATCTTCAGAATTTCTAAAGGCATAGATCCCACTGGCAGAGGAAGCTTGTCTGGAGGGGGAATGGATTAAGATGACTGACAGAAAGAAGCAGAAGAAAGAGATCTTGGTCATTAGTTGAATCCTGATTACAGTTGGCCAAAAGGTCATCCATTATGTGAATGTTTCATTATGTGAAGTAATGACTTGTTCCCACTTTAAAACAACAGCAGCAAATCAAATTCAAAGTAGGTCTTCCAAATGCAACTAATGAGGAACAAGGAATATAAAAAGTCAGATATATATGAATATTTAAATATACTCAATTTTAATTATTAATTCAGAGAACAAGATTTGGTTTTTAGAGTGGCGGGCTGAATTTGGCCTATGGGCTGTAATTGCTTCCCCGGTTGTAGAGCTTATTAAACACAGTGAAAACTGTTAGACAGTGAAGTTGGAAAGGCAGCACGTTAGGAACTTTCTCAAACATTTCAGAAGCATATATATTCTAGTGCCTACTTCACATTTCCATTTGTATATATGATAGGAATATCAACCATAACATCTCCAATTTGCCATTCCAGAATGCCTCCCCACTTAATGGTGCCTCAGTTAATGGTGACTCCACGTTTTCAGTTGCACAGGCATAAATCCCAAAGATTTACAAAAACATAAAATGTGTGCTTTGACTTCAAAGTATGTCCTCAAAAATAGTAAAGGACATGGCATATAATTTTAACTTGCCAGTGGAAATCCACAAGGTCTTCTCTCAACTGGGCCCAGAATTAGCACACTCATTCTTAACTCATTTTAAGAACCCAAGGAAGTTACATGTTGCACACCAAGACAATAGAAATTGGAAAATAGACCCTGTTCCTTTTATAAGAGGGCCAACATAGTAACATGGCAAAGTATATGCAAACAGGAAAAGGCAATGAAGTAAAGAAAATAACACAGTCCATCACATCCCCCATGTACCTGTATTCATACAGGAACAAAAACACACTGAGTGTCCACTGTATGCCAAACTCATGGAAAAGTAGTTGGGCAATATTATTGGTTCCTTTCTTTATAAAGTTAATTTTCTGTAGGAGAGGTAAAAAATTAAACAATAGGATAATACAAGGAAATTATAGCTGTGGTAGTTATTATGAATAAATTAAGCAGAGAGCTGTGATTTGGGGGAAGATTCCACTCAGGTAGCAAGAGTGATAACATTTAAGTTAAAATACAAAGGATTAAAGGGGAACATATATGGAAAACTCAAACAAATATCATTGGAGGCAGAATAGTGTACATGTATCTATATAGCAGGGGGTGCCTTATGTGTGTGTGAGGTGAGAGTGTGGTTAAAGTATAGACTGCACCATCAAAATACTAGATTCAAATCTGGTTCTACTGCAAACCAAATGTGACCTGGGTAACTTATTTAAACTCTCATATTGCAATTACAGATACTTCATGCAATATAACACTAAGTCCAGAAGCTTGCTAGAATAGTAATGGGTAACTTCATAGTGAGTTTTTAAAAATTATTATACACTTAAAAGTTAATGATTTATTACTTTAACATTCACATGAAATGTATGATATAAATGTGATCATCATCTTTGTTTTAGACAGAGGCTAATAATTTGCCTATGGAAAGAAGGTTAAAACCCAATGACACTGGAATTTGTTCCCATGCAATATATGTCTAAAAGTATGTATGTTTTGCTACTCAACTCTAAGCTTTTGTACACAGCTTTAGAATATTTGGAAAATATTTTGTATTTCTCTTGCTTGTGTAATGCAAATAAAATGTAAATTAAAGAAGAAAAACGTACAGAATTGGTGTTTCTATTTCTGTTTTACCATGTGATAATGTCTCCCTTGGACACACCCCCTTTTATTTCTCCATCCCCTTCTATTACTCTCTTAACAATTCAATGTACATATTTTAACTGCCTTCTCATTTTATAAAAATAAAATCAATTTCCCCTAAAATTCCTAAATTTTATTCTCTGGCTAATTTAGCCCTGAAATCTGAACAATTCCATGCACAGCTAACATTTTATTTCTTATATTCAATGTTAATATTTCCCGATCTATACTTCTACTCTTAGTTTATTTATCTCCTTTGAAAGAACTTGTATTTCTAATGATTTCTCCAACATTTCTGTTTTGATAACCTACAGTCATTTCAAGTAAAGAAAAACTGTAATAACATCCCCTCATCCCCCAAATTCTCTTTTGAATTCCAAATTTCCTATCCAGTTGAAAACATTAGGGCTGATGCTATTATTCACTTTCAGAGTTACCAACTCTATGTTCTTTGTTTTAAATTATGTCAGGTTTTACCTGACAATTTCCTATTGATACCAATTTGCCCGTGTATCCTCTGAAACATTTATTAATGTTGTTATACATAGAAGACTTCCTTCAATCTTTCCCCACTTCCATTTCTTCTGCACACAGTACCTTCACCATCTGAAATGCAAATGTGATCACTTCATTTCTATACTCATGTTTTTCAATGGCATGCTCTTTAAAATGCTTGCTGGTTAGTAAGCAAATAAATAAGCCAACCAAAAAGTAACATTAACATATATTATGTAAGTCTTTATATTTTGCTTTCAAACATTCCTGAAACAACACAATATGTACCTTTTTTTTTTTTCAGTTTAGTAACATTAAAACATTTGCCTTTAAGGGTTCTAATGCATTCTCTCACATAAAACAGATTTTTTCATTCTTCCAAATGTTTATGTATCCTATTAGAGACCAGCCTTTAAAAAAATAGGTGTTTATTTGATTTTATATTTACTGGATGCCATGATTCTTGTATCCATGACATATCTTCTGTAAAATGGATTTAACTGACCATTTTAGTAACAATCTTATTTACCTTCTACAAGATGGTCCATAAAATATCTGTCCACATTTCAAATAAAATTTTGTTTTATCATGTTCTATTTGTGTATTTTCTCAGTCTTACTGTGTTTTCTATTCCATTATTCAATAGAAAATATAGCCATCTAAAAGGGACATATACTTGTTAAAGTTAATGCCATTTTATTTATTAAATTGTATTTCCTTGAAACTCTATTTGAATGGCTATGTGTGTCTACATTTAAAAATTATTTTTAGCTCTCTTTTTAAATAAGTGTGTTCCTGTATGTATATGATGATCTCTCAGTGAACCCTTGTGTTTTATGAAAGGAAATCAGTCTTAACTATAAATGCTTGTTCTTTTACAAGTCTTCGGCCAGCCAGTTTTACTTTAGCTTTAATGTATCAGTATGAATATTCATAATATGTAGCAATTTTACAAATGTGCTTCAGTAGGCAGCAATAATTGCTGCAATATGGTGAGTGTTAAATTAACTGAACAAAACAAAAGTGGCAGGAACTAATTAAAAACTGGAATAAGAATGAATGGGATTTGTTAAGTGCCTTATAAAATGTTTAATATTCAGTTCATTTGTGAGAGAAAAACATATTATGATGAAGAGATTATTTTTGTTCAGGATGCTTTGAATGTTTGTTGCCTTTTTACTAATTATTTTGGCATTAAGAAACACATAAAAGAATTAGTTAGAACAAATATCTTTCTGATATGCCTGGAAGAATTTTAGTTTAAGGAGGAATATTTAATAATCAATTAAAAAATAAATTATTTTATTATATATCTCGAGAAATATACTAAATGATTTGAGAGACTGAAGACTGATTAAAATATTAAATTGCCATGTTAAATTACCAAGAACAATACAGATTGTTAGAGCAGATATGTAAAAAGGTAAGTTTTTATTTAGTCTTTCTTAATATCCAGAAATCTTAATGTAAGTGATAAAACTTGATGGAGAATATAAATCAAATAATACTAGGAGAAGATTGAAGGGAAGCATAAATGATGGAAAGAAAACTGTATTTAAAGGAAATAGCAATATGCCATTGTGGTAAAAATGCAATGTGTTCACAGAAACCTCTTGCTTATTCTTCATGGGTAATCAGCAAGGCAACACTACATTCTTTAGCTTCCCTAGAAGTTGGATGTTACCAGTGTTTTGGATTTTCTCCAGTGGAATACGAAAGGAAGCAGCGATCCTACATCAAGGAGCTTGCATAAAACATCCCTCCTACTCTCCTTTGTGTCTTACTGGAAACTAATATTCCAAAACAATAAAGGATAGTGGAATTCCAAAGTTGAAGGATATTGATTGTATAATTCTTCTCTTTGACAACACCATTTAATGAATACACACATTAGATAAGATGTGATCTTTTGTGGAATATCCATTTGTCTGATGGGTTGGGCCCCTATGAACTGTCTGTAAAACCAAGGATTTTGAGAATTTTCTAAGAGCAGGTGCACTGCCAGCCTGGAATGAAAGCAATAGAGATGGAAAGATATGAAGAAAAATGACATCAATTGCAGAACCATTGAACCAGAAGTCTGAGGAGAAGAGATTTCCTTGGACCAAAAGACAAGACCTTCTGCTCTGACTTTTGGAGGGGGCATACCTTCTGCCCTGATGATTGGAGAAAGTCCTGCTGCCTCTCAGTACTTGGAAAAAATGCAGTCAATGTTCCAGCATTCAGGGAGAGCCTGGCCACCATATAAGTGGTCATAGAGGGTGAGGTGAGGTATTTGGGAAGAAAATAACCACTGCTCCAACACTCAGAAAGGGAGGAACTGCCATTCCAGCAGGCTCAAAGGAGAAAATGTGGATAAACAGAAGACTTTCAGACCTTGAACTCTAATGGAGTTGGTCCTGGTGGGTTTTAGAATTGCTTGAGACCCATGGTCTTTCCTAACTTTCTAATGTCTTCCATTTTGAATGGGAGTGTCTATCCCATGTCTGTTCCACCATTGTATTGTGGAAGCAGATGATTTAACTTCTAGGTTTTGCAAGTCCACAGACAGTGAGGAATTTTGACCCCAGAAAGGAACACACCGATAAATTATTTTGAGGAGATTTTGGACTACAGTTGTTATTGAAATGACTTAAGATTTTGGGGATGTTAGGATGGGAAGAAACTATTTTGCATATGGGAAGCATGTTTTTGGGGATTCAGAGGGTGAACTATTGGGTTTGAATCATGTACCCCACAAAGACAGGTTAAATCTTAGTTTGTAATCAAGTGGGTATAAACCCACTTGCATATGAGACATTTTGAAGATTTTATTATTTTTTAAGTTGTGGCCAAATTGAAACTGGGTAAGTTTAATATGAATTACTTGAGGTTTTATAAAGAGAGAAAATTCACATGCTGTCAGAATCAAGAGATACCAGCGAGAAAAGAGAGATTCTCAGGTGATGGAGAAAGCATGACCTTGCCAACATCTTAATTTGGGTTTCCTTTAAACTGTAAGCCAATAAATTCTTCCTAGTTAATCCAATCTATTGTGTGGTGTGTGTCATGGCAGCTCTGGAAAACTTTGTTTTATGTAAGTGAGAAACAATCTGCATGTGTGAGAATTAATCAGTAATAGCACGGGTCCTTAACCTTTTTTGTTCCATGGACCCCTTTGTCATGAAAACCACAGACCCCTTACTAAGTCCACACTATACTGTGTATTATTCAATAAATATATCACACCCACACAAACAAGTCTTCCCAAGAATAATGGGGTCTTTTTGGAATTTTCAACTCAAGTTCATGGCCCTCTTGAAATCTTTCCGTGGACTCCTTGGGGGTTCATGGAACCCTCGTGAAGAACCCCAGAGTTATAGCATTGCATATTGTCCAACTAATAAGGGGATCACATTCAATTTTATTCCAGTTTGCACAAATCATATGTAATATGGAGGACCCCTCACTCTTATGGAGAAAGACCAACATTTAGCACTTTGAAAGGGGATATTAAAACTTAAATGGGAAATATAATTGTTAATATTTTGTTATTTTTATTAATAGTCTTTGCTTCCTTACACATACGGTTCCTCTTATCACATTATTTACTTATAAACTTCTTTCTAATTTACTGATGAAATGTAAAACAAGTGGAGAAATTTTACAGAAATTCCTTCACTGCAACTATCCACTACACTTTTGTACATATAGATTATTTGACGTGTGATATTACACTTTCACCTTGGTGGTTCATAAAGAACTAGTGGATCCACTTTGCATTACTGCCATATAGCCAGCTTAATTTAAGATTTAGTGCTTGATGAATCTTGACCTTCTTCTGTCATAAAAGCATGTCCTCTTGTCCAATTCCAGCAATGCCACGAAGGTCAGATGAATGACTGCACAAGGTGATGGATGTGTGGAGTATAGCAAGCATTGTTGGTATGTTTCTCTTCCTGGTAGCAAGTTACTTAAAGGGAAATTGTATACTTTTTGTGTATACTTTCTTGAAATTTTGCCTCTGCATGAGGCGAGGTCTTGGGAATAAGAACTGAGCTTTTCATGTAAGCCTGAATTATGGAAATGGTGTGTGGTATGTGGCAAGGGTTAAATCTAATATGCTGAGATTAAATTGGCAGTGGAACTAGTGACCACATTCACAGTTCTGTGACAGTTTTCAGTGCTGGCTCTGAGTTCTTAAGGTGGTGAGATTATATCTTCTTTGGACTGATGGAAGACTGAAGAGTTCCAACTTTTTTGGAGGAAAATTTTCCAATGTCTATGAGAATTAAACATTCGCATGTCCTTTGACCTAGAAAGTTCACTTTTATGAGTTTGTATTACCTATATGGTTGTTCATAATCCACAGACAGAAATGATTATTTTTATGTATATAGCAAGTTTCTGAAAACACCCAAATTCTTTATTAATATTGGGAACTATATATATTCATAAAACAGAATACTGCTCAGTTTTTTAAAAGAATGAGAAAGAACTATGTGTATGATAAATCAAGATGTAGATTGATATGTATATTATGATCCCATTTGTGCTTACAAATATTGAAAATATTTAAATACATTTAAACAGATGTTCTTTCACCCGTACACCTATATTGCATATTTTAATATTGAGAAAAACATGTGGAGTAAGTTCTTCCTAGGCATAAAAGTATATTCCTGAAAAATACTAATATATTGTGCAAAATATCCTCTAAGCAAATCCATATTTCCAAATAAAACAAAACACAAAAAAGGAATTGGATATATTTTAAGTCTATTAAATAAAAGTTTGTAAAGCAGTTTGCTTCCAGAATACACCGTGTTTATATAAAGGTAGTACTTTCAAAATTGGCTTGAAAGCTGAGAGCTCTGAATGACTTCTGAACAAGTCCACGAAAAATTAATTTAAGACAATGCACTTTTTAAAATTTTAAAACTTATACATCTGGCTTAAATATTCATGATTTCAGTCAGTATAAATTTGATTGTTTTTCTTATGCATTTGCAAAATCATTTGAAACAACTTATTTTTTTTTACAATTTATTAGAATATATAAGAATCTTGTGTATTAAATAATAGGTTTAGTTGATAGTAAGTAAAAATTGATGAACTATAATTGAAAGTCTACTCTTTAAGCCTAACTTTAGAATAATGCACTTGATGTAACCAATAGCCAGAAGAACAATAATTTTTGTACTCTTTCTGTAACAGAGTTATGATTTAACATCAAACCCATGAGAATGGATTGCTTATCTGATCTCTCTCAAATTGTATGTCCATTAACCTAGGTATGGATATTTTTTTAGTCGAGATATAAATCATTCAAGAAATGGTTCACAATTACCCAAAATGTAGAATTGTTTGATTCAAGGAAGTAAAGTGAATTAAATATATATTAAACATTATATTTTAACTGTAATATATAAAATAGCATATCATAAACATAGTTACTAATAAGTTGGTCAATTATTGCTGTATTTATAACACACTTTTTTGAGATCTTTATGAATAAGGAGTGTGCTTGTATTACCAAAAACTAGTACCATCTCTTGAAATTTTTATGAACTAAATAAAATTTTGTAAAACTCCCACAAATAAGGAGTTAAATATTATGGGGCTGTCAAAAAAAGCTGAAATATTTCTTTACAGTTGTAAAAGTAGGGTTACCCAGATTGTGAGACCAGCAAGAATTAAAAATTACATAGCAGAGAAGTGTATTAATTTTCTATGCTGCATGACAAATCACATTGCCTTAGCAGCTTAAAAGAACACACATTTATTTTTGCACAGATTCTGTGCTTCTGTAGTCTAAACATGGATTGGCTTGGTTCTCTGCATGCTCATCTGGAGGTACAACTGGGGAATAATCCCATGCCAAGCTCGTTAAAATTGCTGGCAGACTTTGGTTCCCTGAAGTTACGAGACTGAAGAACCTAGCTTCTCACATGCTGTCAGCTGGAGGCCCTCCTCGGGTCGTAGGGGATGCTTACATTTCCCTTATTGTGCCCCTCTCCATAGGTAGTTCAAAGACTTGCAGTTTACTTCTTCAAGGCTAGCAGGAAAGTAAGAGCTAGCAGAACTGAATCTTATGCAATGAAATGCAATCTAGGAGTGACACCCTATCACTTTCACTACACTCTATACTCAATTGGTTATAAACTAAACACTAGTCACTAGTTTTACCCACATTCCAGAGGACTGGGTTACAAAAAGATGTGAAAACCAAGATGTGGAAAACATTAGGAGGCACCTTAGGTTCTGTATGTAACCAAAAAAAAAAAAAAAAAAAAGTGTTAAGAGAGAAGAAAATATTCCATTAGGATATTAGGATATAGAACAAAATAACAAGATACCTGAAGTTAGAGTATTTCAAAATCAGTAATTAAAAATCTCTAAATGGTATATGATATTTTGAACGGAAGCCTAAAATAACAAGAAATCTCTGCTGATGAACATTTAATGAAGAAGCTTTCCTTAACTGTGTAGCAAGACTCTGTGCTAATAGCAAAATATTCATTGTTAGTGGATAGTTATGTTTATAATGAAATATATTTTGCCAAACAAGATTGGTAACAAATGCTTTAAAAGCAGAAATACCACCACATATAGTGCTATTTATGGTTGCTAATCTCTTTCATGTACTTTATTTTTTATTTTTTAAATTCATTTTATTTTTATTTTATGTTTTTGTATTTTGTTATTCTTATTTTAATTTGTATTCTTTTATTTATTTTTTTAGTATTTTTATTTTTGAAGAAGCTTTAGATCACATAAATGGTACATAAAAAATATAAGGGATTCCTATATGCCCCACCCCTTCCCCACATGCACACTTTCCCACATTAACAACATCCTTCCTTATTGTGGAACACTTGTTATAATTGATGAATCCTTATTGAAACATTGTTACTAACTATGGACTATAGTTTACAATATAGTTTGCACTCTGCCCTGCACAATTTTGTATGGTATGACAAAATATATAATGGCCTGTATCCATCACTGCAATGTCATGCAGGACAATTCCAATGTCCTAAAACTGGCCCCATATTATACCTATTCTCTCCCCCCCACCTCAGAACCTCTGGTGGCCACTGCCTTTATATCAATGATAAAAATTCTTCCATTGCTAATATAATGATAATTCTATAGTAGAATAAGAGTAAGTCTACTTTATAACAATGTTCATTCCTCAGTTTTGAGATTTTGGGACTAGTGATACTCTATTTCTAATTAAGAGGGGGCTAGGTCCCATGGGGCAGATGGACAGAATTCTCTTGCAGTTGTAGACACTCTGTTTCTTAGGATTGGCATTGTCCATCATCATCATCTCCTTGTTAGTTGTCCTGGATGAGTTAAATAAACTAGAGAGTAGTTGTTACAACTCTGCTGAGATTCAGGGCTCAAATGGCAAATGGGTGGACCAAAGATTTAAGTCTCTGGGACATATATTTAACAAATATAGTGCTAATTATAGGTTCAAATAAGAGGGGCGGATGAGTCATGTGTAGGGAAACAATATATAAGTCTAACCCTGTTATACTGGGGAACATAAATTCCAAAGTAAGGTCTTCTGACAGGTTGCCAAACTCCTGAGCTTGTCTGCCCTGCTTATAGTGCCTCAGTGTCTCTAGAGCCTTCAGGATCCCAGCTGCATTGGGCACTGTTTACTGTGGCAGTCAAGGAGATCCTTCTGTATCTCTGGACTGACAATGTGATAGCCAGGTCCTGAGCCTCAACAGACTCCAGCACCTACAATCTGATTTATTGGACTTACCACACTCAGCTAAGATGGAGTTGAAGAAGGACAATCACCACACCATGGAGCCTAGAGTGATTACAACTGAAAATGGGAGGATTGCATCCAGCATCCATGTGGAATTTGAGCCTCCTCTTGACATAGAGGTGCAATGGACACAACCAATCCAATGTCCACATAGAAGAGGTGGTATTGGATTGAGAAAAGTGGACATGGTGGACGATGGGTATGGGGAAAGGCAGGAAGAGATGAGAGGTGGAGGTGTCTTTGGGACATGGAGCTACCCTGGATGGTGCTTCAGAGGCAATCACCGGACATTGTAAATCCTCACAGGGCCCACTGGATGGAATGGAGGAGAGTATGGGCCATGATGTGGACCATTGACTATGAGGTGCAGAGGTGCCCAAAGATGTACTTACCAAATCCAATGGATGTGTCATGATGATGGGAACGAGTGTTGTTGGGGGGGGAGAGGGGGGTGGGGGAGCGGGGTTGAATGGGACCTCACATATATATTTTTGATGTAATATTATTACAAAGTCAATAAAAAAAAATCTTAAATCAAAAAAAAAAAAAAAAAAAAGGAGATCCTTCTGAGGAGCAGCATTTCTTATACAACAGTGACTTGCCATTTTTTAAACCCTCTCATGAGGTTATTCCAAGCTGAGTATTTCAACTTTATGTAAAAAGACGTAACTCTTTACATAATGACTATGAGAATAAACTGAAGTAAGTTAAAACATCAAAGCATCAAGCAGAGAAATAAAGTACTATCCAGGAAGTAGTTCATTTTCACCCTATTCCCTCTTACCTATCCCAAACTCCACTGTCATGCATGTTACTACCATATAAAGTGGTCTTAAAATCGTGGAAATAAAGCATTAAGGAAAAGAGTAATTATATTGCACTTATGATATCCTCTATTAATAGTGTTTTGATGATAAAAAAATCTGTAGACCATAATATAAAAGCAAATACCCTATTTCATAGTTAACATTGTCTGCTATTTTGTTTTTTAAGCTGATGCTTTTGACTGAAAAAAAAAAGACTACATTTTAAAAGCAGTTAAAATAATTGAGTTATATTTGGAGATTAATCTTTTTCTCTTATAATTCAAACAACCCATTAAAATAAGAATTTTCAATAGAAGAAAGAAATATAGTCATTGCCCACTGAAGTAAAATTGTATACCTAGTCCTTTCCAGGAGCAAAATACTGGAAAATGAATATGCAAACATCCTATTGCAATAATACCTGTCATATCCTATTATTTGTTAAAATTTAGTTGATAACTATGTTTATTATTAATTTTACCTCCTCCTGCAAAAAGGTAAGCTCTATGGGGGCAGGAATCTATGTCAGCTTGCTTTCTGATGCAAACCTATGGGTTAGAACAGTGACCACCACATAGTATATAAGTAACTAGTTCAAAATTGCTAGATAGTTCCAAACTCTACTTTATAATAATTTTGCTGTTAAAAACAATAATTTAAAATAGTATATTATTTAGTCATGAAGAGGAATGAAGTACTGATAACAACATGAATGAACCTCAAAAAAAACCTCACATATTACTCCATCTATATGAAATACTCAGAATAGGTATATCCATAGAAATGAAAAGAAGGGTGGTATTTGTTGGGGGAAATGAAGATGTGACTGCTTAATATGTAAGGGAACTTGTTTTGGGGTGTTGAAAATATTTTGGAATTTGGTGTAAGTAGTGGGTGCACAACATTGTGCATGTACTAAATGCCAATGAATTGCATACTCTTTAACATGGTTAATTTTGTATTAATGGAATTTAACCACAATAAAAAATATGCTTAGCATATTGATTGTGTCTCCTGAAAGATATATTAAAATTGAAATCCCCAGTACCACAGAATGTGACCTGTTTTTTACGGGTCATTACAGATGGAATTAGGCAACTTTTAATATGAGGACTTAATGGAATAAGGTGGGCCCTTAATCCAATGTGACTGATGTCCTTATAAGAAGAGAAAAGTTTGGACACAGACAGAGAAAAGACATTCATGTGACAGAAGCAGAAACTGAATTATGCCACAAACCAGAAAACATCATGGGTTGTCAGCCACCCGTGGCCAGGCCCATGGAGATTTCAGAGGAAGCATAGTCCTGCTGTGCCGTCCTTTTGAATGTCTGGCTTCAAGAACTGTAATACAATAAATTTACATTGTCTTAAGCCACCTAGTTTGTGGTACATTGTTATGGCAGCCCTAGGAAACGAAGACAATATGCCAACAATGTAAGATTTCCAAAGAGATAGTGTCTTTAAGTAAACATTATTGAAAAAATAACAAGAAATAAGTCATTGAAACTCCAGCCTTAATTTTCTCAACTGCCAAATGAGTGTAACTATAATACCCGCTTCACAGATTTCTTGTTAATATTCTGAATTAATATTATAAATCATAAAGCTATTTAGGGCAATGATTGGTAATAGCAAAGTGTTCAATATACATCATTTTGCAGCATTTTGTTGCAACTTGTAAATATTGGTAATGTTCATAACTGTTTCAGGAAGTCAAATCTCCCAATACAGAAGGAGGTAAAGAAATCTCGCTGCCTTTCAGTCTATCCATGTAAGCAATATATATATATGCATATATTTTCCCATAAATCAAATATAATCTTGCCTTTTTCCACTTAAACTTCCATTGACTTTTCTATTTCCACAGGTTTCAATCCAAACCCCTTCCACTGGGACACAATACTCGAAAAACTTTGGTCTTCACATTTCTATCTCTCTTCATTGGTTGTCAAATTAATCTCCTCTTTCCCTTGGCAACATTCATAAGAAATTTCTCATTGCTACAAAGATTTATCATATTCTTTGGTTTGAAACATACTCTTCCTTCTATTTGGTGTATATATATATTTTTTAATGATATTCTCCACATAAAAATCTCTACATATCTTTGAAGAGATAGATTCCACACCATCTCTTCTGAGAAACCATGTTCTGCTTCTATTAAATTCCACATCTTTTTATTAATAACACAGATTGAACCATAACTTGTCTTCATATGAGTCTATAGATTTTGAACCCCACAGGAGGATATGTAGCCTTATTTGCACTTTTATTTTGCTTCTGCATATTTTTAGAACATAATGTAAAACGAGCATTTGATGGAGAATCAGTAGGACCCAGGGCTTTATGAGCTAAAAAGTCTTACCAAATGGAGCAGTCATCTGCTATACAAGTGAGAGATGAAATAATTACAACTGCACACTTGTTATACGCTTCTGATATATTATTTATAATTTTCACAAACTTAAAATTAAATGCATAGTAATTTCACTTTACAGAGAAGGAATATGAATCTTCCATTTTATACCAAATCATGGAACTCTCCAATTTTGATTTGTTTCATGAATGTTTTAGCTATTAATTTTAAAATAATTAAATAAAATCCTTATGATTTTTAATGAAATTTGTAATAAATAATTATTGAATTAAAATTTAAACTCTGATTCATTTTTAACATCATGGGGAATTTAGTAAAAAAATTAGTATCTTAAACCATTTTTCTGTGGTATGTCATTGTATTTGAAATTATCTTTATTATGTAGTCTATCATTCAAATGATGTGACTATTAAATTTTAAGTTTAATAGTCCAACTTTTGTAAATGTGTTTTAGTTGTTTGGTGATTTTATCAGCCAACTACAGCTACCTACGTTATAGTGATAAAAGTGGAGAAAGTTACAGCTTTATGTCAAACTCTCCTTCATGGAGAAGAGTTGAAACTTTAATATACAAAAGGCAATTTTTCAGAACATTTGAAGTAAAAACTGAAGCAACTATTTTGATAACATATTTTCTTTCCTTGTATACTCCCCGGATAAAATAATAATAATAATGACAAAAGCTGTCTCAAATTTGAATACAGACTATAGATATCACTTCTACCTTAGTCTTTTGCATGGTAAATTTTGAGTAACTACTAATCTTTAGAATGTAGCATCTTTGGAGTTACAATTCATGCAAACATTATTTCTCATAGGTGGGAGGTATATTTTATGAAAACTTTAATACTTAAGTTTGTAAGACATTAGCACAATAAGTAATACTTAAAGCAAGAAAACAGTGTGTGTGTATGTGCTTAAGTCAATGACAAAGCATTCTATGACTTTGATTAGGAATTATGCAGCAATTGCTAAAAAATTAACAAAATTACCTATAAAATTGAAAACAGGAGAATATAAAGTGAAATCACTTTAGTTTGCAGGTTCTGCTATAAATAAACCTTATATTTTTATTTGTGCAATAATAAATCTCAAGACAAAATGCAGTGAGAATTATAAAAGAAATGTATGGTAGAGAACCCAGCATGAAGCCAAGAACATCTAAAATGGACCTTTTAAATATATAACATATAGGTTATTTTTTTTCTGACAAGTGTATATTGGTGTCATAATAAATCAGATCAAGGTTAGAAACCAGTATGGGCTCCAGCTCAAGGACTTTCACTGTTAATATTTTCAGAATGAGAACAGTTGGTTCCTGAGCTTAAATAGTTTGTTTCTTCCCTGCTATTGCTTCAAGTGTCATAAATAGCTATAGTGGCAAACAGCATAAAGAAAACCAAAAGGGAACTGTTAAAGTTCTATTATGGGAGGGAAGTGGTAAGAAAGGGGGCAGGGGTGGAACTCAAAGTTTAAGCTTAGCCAAATGAATCCAACAGATCTTTCAATAAATGAAAACATATTCTGCCTAATATAAAAGAAAGATTTAAAAAATGACAAACCTTTCATGCATTTCTAAAGTGAAAAGTCAAGTTTTCTAACCATCAAAGAAACGCAGGGCATTTTGCACAATTCTTCATCTTTAGCAAAGTGTTGTTAATGAGGAGATAGTTACAGAAGTGGTGAGGATGATAAGTACAATTTGACCACCTTGCAAAGAATCCAGAATTTCAGTCAGTGTTAAAATATGTAATTCTGGCCTCAAATATGAGTGCTAACAATCATATTCTATTCTTAAGGAAGTATTCATCAGTAAATAGAATATGACTTAAAAAACAATTTTCTTTATAGCCATGATAAATTATATAAACGTTCCTTTTCTTTCAGGATTCTTGTTATAAACCTTTAATTGTCAAGAAATAAACACTGAAACTTAAAGGACTGTTATGCTTCCAAGGATATAGATACCTATGTCACATTTAAATCCTGAGTTCATGTCTTTCCAAGAAAGCACAAAGCTACTTAATGAGTTACAAAGCCTATGCTATCTGTAATTTTTCAGTGCCCTCAGTTTCTTAAAATACCACATATGCCAAATATTTCATATTTATCAAAATTGGTTATCTGCAAAGGTAAAATTATAACTCTACTACATATTGAAATACTTTATAGGGTTTATTTAAATTATGTTCTGTAATGGGAACCTAGAAAGCAAGTCTCCAGGACTTTAATAAGGTGCTGGAACAATTCCGTAAATGGACATAAACTTCTCTCAGCATTGTACACCAAAAATTGAACACAATTTCACATTTCAATATGAAAATGCTAAAGCACACTACATCAAAATTGTCATAATCCAAATGATCTGTTTAATCATATAATGCAATGAGTTAAATCAATGACATTTTTCTAAGGGTCATTTTTCTATAAAGAGAAGTTCCTGGGCCAAAAAAATGTATATTTTAAATGTTGAAAATGCTGCCTTTTTAGCGTCCTAAAGTTTGCTCTACTTTAACAAAATGACCATACATGAAGGTGTCTACTCTTCCTCAATCTGGGGATCTCTGGAGTTTATTAGTTTCTATTTAAATAATTATTTTTAATCATTATCTACCATAGCTAAAAAATCACATATCAAGAAAGGCAGACACTTGAAATGATTTGTTGTTGATATTAAATACAGGTATGTCTGGTAGTAAATTAATTAATATAAGCATATTTTTTCAGAAACAAAGGCTCTTTTCAGGAAACACTTTTGAGGAAAATTATATCAAAACATTTTAAAAAATAATTCATATATTTAAAATAATCCTCAACAATAGTCTTTTGCTGAACTCCAATTGGCCAATTTTCATGGACAAATAGATCCTACCTCTTGAAAAGAGTTATTTTGCAAAGGAGTGTGAAAAATGGGAAGGGAAGAATTTGTAATATTTATTTGTATTCTAAACGTTCTCTAAATACTTAGATGCTAACCTACAACCTAAACAATGTCCAATTATATTTTTGTCAATGAATCCATAAATTCTAGACTACACATGTACACAAAAACATTTTCAAATATTTCTCAATCTAGAAAATCTTCAATTTGTATAATACCTAAAGCCCTGAAACATTGTAACTGAAGCACTGAAACTTTATCATTTGAAGACTTCTCATATCCTAAGTGGTATAATAAAATATGTGAAATTAGATAACGTTATCTCCATTTTAAAAATAAAGGCTTGAGAGGTGAAACAACTCCCAGCAGTTTGAATGGCTGTCATTCACATTAATTTCTCTAAATCACAGCTGATAACCATCTCCTTTGCACTTTCTTTCTCTCTGATGGATATGCTTATTTTCACAATTTCAGTGTGTGTTGTGCAAGTAAAGCATATATCAAGCAAATATGTTCAATTTGTATACTAGATATAAGTATGTGTGTGTATATATACAGTTGTTTTTTTTAAGATAAAAATATTTTAAAGTTTTCCCTATTTTAAGGTATTACAATCATTTGAATTGTCTTCATGAGCAGGATACATAAGTTTTATCAAATCAGGAAACCCCAGAGGATAAAGTAGGTGGTAGAATTGGATAGTAATGTAATTTAAAGTGAAATGAAGGAATAAAATTAATTATATAATGCAAAATATTAATTTGAAAGCATTAATTCTAGTCTGACATTTTACAAACCCAAGAGTAAAATGGAATAATTTTAGAGACAAAAATACTTGAATAAAACAGTTAATATTTTTTTCATCACAAGTGATTATTATAGACTCTGAAACTTTGATCCAATAATGGGGAACAACCTGTCAATTTTCTGTTCTTTTATCAAAAATACAAAATTGCAACATTTTAATTTTATTTTATTCTTAAATAAGTATAAATTTGCAAAGCGAAACTCCTTAAATATACTTTTTGATGATTGCTATTGTGGATATTTTCCAGTTTTTTAAATAGTTGTTTCCCACACACTATTATTCTTTCTTATTTTTCATTTATGTATTTATTATTGTCTTTTATTTTTTTAAGATTTATTTATTTATATCTCCCCCCCCCCCCCCGTTTGTCTGTTCTCTGTGTCTATTTGGTGCATCTTCTTTATTCACTTCTGTTGTTGTCAGTGGCATGGGAATCTGTGTTTTTCTTTGTTGCGTCATCTTGTTGAGTCAGTTCTCCGTGTGTGTGGCACCATTCCTGGGAAGGCTGCACTTTCTTTCGCACTGGGCGGCTCTCCTTATGGGGCGCACTCCTTGCACATGGGGCTCCCCCACGCGGGGACTCCCCTGTGTGGCAGGGCACTCCTTGCGTGCATCAGCACTGCGCATGCGCCAGCTGCACACGGGTCAAGGAGGCCGGGGGTTTGAATCGCGGACCTCTCATGTGGTAGACGGATGTCCTAACCACTGGGCCAAGTCCGCCGCCTCTTTCTTATTTTTAAACTTAGAAATTCTAAGTTTAAATTCTAAGAGCTTTTTAAAAAAAAATGTTGATTAAGCCCTTTGCATAATTTTGATGGAAATATTTCCCACTTATTTGTCTTTTTAATGTATTGATTTCATTTTTGTTTGAGTATTTTTAAAATTTTAAAAACGGCCTGGTTTTCATATTCATTCCTACATTTGAATCAAAACTTGGAATTTAAAAATGATGTACTATTTGCTATAAGTTGCCCTATATTTAGATTTAATATTGAATTCTCTAATCCTCTGTAGTTGAATTTATTATGTTAAGAAGCATGGAATTGGGAAGCGGGCTTGGTCCAGTGGTTAGGGCGTCCATCTACCACATGGGAGGTCTGCAGTTTAAACCCCGGTCCTCCTTGACCTGCGTGGAGCTGGCCCATGTGCAGTGCTGATGCGTGCAAGGAGTGCTGTGCCATGCAGGGGTGTCCCCTGTGTAAGGGAGCCTCACATGCAAGGAGTGTGCCCCATAAGGAGAGCCGCCCAGCAGGGAAGAAAGTGCAGCCTGCCTAAGAATAGCACCGCCCACATGGAGAGCTGACACAAGATGACACAACAAAAAGAAACACAGATTCCATGCTGCTGAAAAAAACAGAAGAGGACAAAGAAGAAGATGCACCAAATAGACACAGAGAACAGACAACCAGGACAGGGGAGAAGGGGAGAGAAATAAATTTTAAAAATCTTTAAAAAAAAAAAAAAGAAGAAGCATGGAATTATATCAATATAACTTGTGCCTTTTTTGTTTTATTGTTGTTTTTGGATGTAGTGGTAGTGGTGATGGTGATAGTGTTTGAGGTAGTATATGGAAGAAAAAACTATAGCTATTGAACTAACACCTGGAAAGCTATGTATTGTAAATTTATTGAAGGAGACCAGGGGAATATTTCACCTCATGCACTTCGTATACTATTTCTAAAACATCAGAGATTATGGTAGAGTTTGAGAAAGGTATGTTAAAAGTTTCTCTCTATTTTCTATTAAATTATCCACAAATTGGTTTCAATTATAAACTCTAAAATTCTTTCACTGTAAGTTTTGTTCCTTACGAAGTTTTATGTTGATGTTTGCCTTAGTTTCCCCCATAGTAAAAGCTTAGAATGTATTTTTTAATGTTGTCTTAAACTGATTTCAACAATATTGTATCTATGTTTACCATAGTTTAATTATTACATTATAAATAAATAACATTTTTTTAAAAAGATAACAGCAATAAAAATTTTAAAAAACAGCAATAAAATGAGAAGGTATACATGAAGCTATCATAATAATGTTAGTGCCTAGCAATGTTGGAGTACCATGAAACAAGCATTGCAAAGGCATTACCTGAAAGAAGGGGAGACTGCCTTATTACCCATGCATCTGCTCCATGTCGAAATTCTTTGGTTCTTGACTCTGCATTCTAGAAGGTTCTTCAGTTGTCCCTTATGGTCATGTCTAAAATAGGCACTGTGGAATATGCACTTGTTAGCGGAGGAAGGTTTACAGCTCCCTTCCTGGATAAGTAAAGAGAAAGCAGAAGTTGTTTTTTATGCTTCCTTCAGTCAAACTTTTTTCAGGCAAAACTAGTGAATTCTGTGTGATAGAATTCTCTCAACTTCAATAGAGTTATTTCAGCTTCCAGTGAGTTGTATGTACCAATAAACCAAAATTCTTTTCTAGACATTATTTTCAAGCATGGTTTTGTATGTTTCCTCAAGGAATCTTTTTTCTCTCAACTTACTGGTGACTATTTTAAAGCTACACAGAAAAGAACCTAAGGTCGTTCCTAAATCTTATAATTCCCTTCTGTCACTTTATTTAGCCGAGAACCTTCACTGAGCATTTGTCACTCAAAGCATTTACTTATTCCTATTTCTTACCCTCTGGGGCCAAAAGAAGGCAGTGTTTTTGTCCATGCAAGAAATAATATCCCAACTTCACTCTCCTTCCTCCTTATGATCTGGTTCTGTTCCCCAGTATCCAAACCTGGAGGCCAGGAGACAAAGGAGATCTTGAGTATTGGTCAGCCTTGGGGAATAAAAAGATTGGAAAAGTTTGTAATGTTCTAAATGTGAGAAGTATATGGGTCAATTATATAAAACTCCTGACCCAGGAAACTCAATTAAAAGCTACCTATTGGTAAAGAAAAATAAAAGGACAAAAGCAGGACATGGGAAATATTAACACAAATGTGTATTTGTTTTTTAACTATAGGATTAAAAAAAAAAATAGATAAAAGTATTATTTTCAACTAATAACATGAATTCTTCCTAAATGGAAGTATTGCAGCTTGTATGTATATATTTATATGCTTTGGTGCTACATGTTTCTGCTTTATTTCAAATGCCATTGAACTCTATTAATAACAATAAAAACTGGATATGAAAGGACTGACAAAGAATACTTTATGGCACAGCAATAACAATCATGAAAAATGTTTAACATTCTTTTAGCACCAGCTTGCTGGTATTATTTTGTCCACTTCTAGTCTTTTGCTGAGAATTGCTAAAAATGTTAGCAATTTGTGAAAATGCCATCATGTTAATGCATTCAGCTCCCTTCCTGCTCACATTTTTGCAAAATAGCATACTTTACTTTGCTTTTGTAGATTGCCAAAATAAAATATATCACAGAGTTTTCCTGAGTAAACATTTGGGTTTCTGATTTTTTCCCTCTTGCAATGTAGTTGGAAATTCATTTTTAAAAGTCAATCATGATAAAGGTTACTAAAATTTATGCTTAAATGCAAAAAAAAAAAAAAAACAGAGTTTGCTGTCCAGTTGAATGAGCAATTGCAATTTCCTCCTCCAATTTCCAACACAGTTGAAACTTAGCCTTGGTATTTTTGCTTGAGGAAAAAGTCTTGTTTTACAACACTGTATTTTTCTTCCTTATGCAAACCTTGTCATGATTAGATGTCATTCTTGAGGATTAATTCATTAAACAATCAATATTAGCAATAACCTTGGAGAAATCATTGCATCAAATTTCTTCCTTAAGGCCTTAGTTTTATAGATAACATGCAATTAGAACTTAATTGGAATTTTTACTATACACACAATATTTTATTTTTGCCTTTTAATCAACATTAATAGAAAAACAAAAATAAGAAGAAAACAAGGTGATATATATTTTATTGGGAAAGATAAAATAAAATAAAGTCATAACTACAAGTCATGCCTGAGACAAATATAAATTTAACCTTTCATTTTTGTATGCTTACATTTGGATACAATGTTCAGAATGGATATCTAAACATAGTTACAGAAAACACTCAAGGTCCCAACTCATCAAAATAATTCAATTATCATCACCATGTTCAAGTTATAAAGGCCAGAAAATCAATAAAAAAACTATTTGAAATAAAAATGACTTTGTGTACAACTGGTTTATTAGTTAGAATATCATATCCTTTAATAATATTGTTACCAGATGGCTCTGGCTTCTTGGCTTCTAGGTTCTTGGCTTATGTCACATAAAATAATTTAAGGATATATCACAATGTAGGCAAGAGTAAAGAGTTTATTAAGAAACAAAAAATGAGAAAAGTACACAGCCCATGCCAAGGCATGGACCTTGGGTGTGCTGCAGCATGAGTTGCATGCATGGGACCCCAGTCAGGGCCTTTTAAAGTCAGTTAGCTGTTTTGATTGGTTACCCCACCTGTCATTTCTCAGGGGACCAATGATGAGGCCTTTTGAGGATATCCAGGGCTTTACCTTGTTAGGAATTCTCATTCCAAATGAGATTCTCCTTCCAAATGAGATTCTTATTTCAGGGTCTCATGAGTCTCTCAGGAGGTTTCCGGGTGGGGTCTCATGATCATGTGGCCTGCCAGCCATGTTGTTTGTCAGCCATGTTGGAGGCCGAAGTTTCAACTATGACCCAAGTTTTCCCTTTCCCTATAATAACCTGCCACAATGTCGTTAATATTTTCCTTTTCAAAGGAAATAATTTCCTGTATGTGTAGCATTATTTCTGTGGAAAATTTTATTACATTTACAAATGTCTTTAGGTAAGTACTTTCAAAATCAAAACATATCTTTAAAGTGCGTACTGGACAGTGTTGGTTGACCTGTGCTCATATAATTCCTTATTCAATACAGGTGTAAAAATTTATTAAAACATTAATTTCATTAAAGAAACCATAAAATCTGATGTTTGTCTACAAAATTGTTTATTTCAAATGATATCTGTTTATCACGCATATTTTAAATGCCTGTATTTTGGCATATTATGATGGTCCTTTTATATATTCCCTTTATACTTACTATCTGAATTGAACATTGATGATATTCCAGGATAATGCTATATAACTCGGAAATCAAAGAAAATTTAGGCCAGGATAATCCATGGTTAGATGATCCAAAGAAACAAAAAGGAAAATAGAAAATAAAACAACTTGAGGTCTGGTGCAATAAATCTTGCATTATTATCTCCCTGTCACTTTCTCAAGATACACAATAATGGAAATACCATATTACATTTATTCTAAGCATGTTGCCACATTTTAACACATCAGAAAGTGGAATGAATCTTAAAACTAATGCTGTATCACTGTTTAATTGGCAGAGTATTTTTTTTACTAATTCATAAACTACATGTATCTTGCAATTAATACCATCTTCTCTTCTTTAAACAATAATAATTTCCATATGTTGTGAGAAGAAGTTGGTTAATTCATATAACATGTTTATAGGGTTGACTGTGGCTTGTAAATAAAAGGGATCAAGCCCCATTCCTACGGAAGTTTTCTCTAATCATCTCAAAGTTTTGCTATTTCCTATTACCCTAATTTTTACAGTGCCATTGCTTCTTTGTAAATCAGTCTAATACAATCATATCAAATTTTATATTTCTACTTAACAGTTTATGTGCATTTAAAAATACTTCTAAAGAAAAGTTTTCTTACTTTACGATTATTTCTTTGATTTATTATTGATATACATAATACTTATTAAAATCATCATAATCTATAATTGGCTCATTGAAATAACATATATTTTATCTTGCAAGCAATATAGCCAGGTATGTAATGTCATGAAATATTTCAGCTTCAAAAAATAAGACCACTTCTACAGAAGTGCTAATTGCAAATATTTTACATTTTAGTAGTTCTGGCTGTGAAAGGAAAAAATATGTATATATATGAAAGGAAAATAAAGAAAAAGGAAGGAAGGAAGGAAGGAAGGAAGGAAGGAAGGAAGGAAGGAAGGAAGGAAGGAAGGAAGGAAGGAAGGAAGGAAGGAATGGAGGAAGGGAGGAAGGAAGGGAGGAAGGGAGGAAGGGAGGGAGGAAGGGAGGAAGGGAGGAAGGGAGGAAGGGAGGGAGAAAGGAAGGAAGGAAGGAAGGAAGGAAGGAAGGAAGGAAGGGAGGGAGGGAGGGAGGGAGGGAGGGAGGGAGGGAGGGAGGAAGGAAATAAGATAAAAAGGAAGGAGGGAGAGAATGAGGGAAGGGTGAAGGGAAAGAGAATAAAAATGAGAAAGATAGAGGGAGAGAAAAAACAATTGTCAGGTATGTCTGGTTTTTGGATACATCTCTTGTTTGTAGAAATACTTTTATATGGTAGAGAAATTTATCTATAACTGAATAAAGAAATAGTTTTAGATGTGGTTGTGGCCTGGGGTTCTGTTCAGGCTCTACCAAACTTATTAAAGATTGTTATTTTTTAAACATATTGAAATGTCTAAGAAGGTTAAAGTTTGCAGCAACTTAACGGTTTAAATATTCTCAACTCAAGTTTTGTAATGCTGGAAACTGCTAAGCACAGCAGGGCACTGGATCTCTCATAAACTACATTTCTCATGTAGCAAATTAAATGTCTCAGAGTCCCTTAGCAAAATAATTGGAAGAGAAAACATTGGATAGAGAAATAAACACTTGGATTTTCTGAAAGTTGGAATTGTTGAATATCATAAAAATATAAAAGGGGAAATCATAATGTGCTACATACTACTTATCAAAGGTTTCCATTTTTATCATTGCTACCAATGAGTGCTAAATGGAGTCCCCATAAACCAGTGTGTTTTGCAAATGACAACAGAATTTAGGTATTAATGAAAGAGTAAATCCATGCAGCTTGTCATACTTACACAGCACATGGTAATTTCATCTTTATTTTATTTATAATATGTTAAGAAGTCCATGTTTGGAGATGTAAATGCTTAAAGAAAGAACTGAGTAATTACTTTATGCATCAGTTTCAGCACCCTGATGTAGAGGAGTGGAAACTGTTTAGGAAAATTTCATGGATTTATTATGGATCCAGGTGTGTGGTGGGATCAATATTACGCTAAAAGTTAAATATTTGACATGTAATAGGAAGCTAAAGATAATCTATGAATATGAAACAACCTAGTCTGAAGTAAGGACAAAGCAATTTAGTGCTATAAAACATGAAAATGAAAGATAAAAGTGACATAATATTTGCTCTGATGGAGCTATTAGCAAATCAAAAATCAGAGTATAAGCAAATGGTCTAAAGTTCAATATGGCAGCATCTATCTATTTGATGTACAAAAAGTTAGAAATTACCTCTCTCCTGGAGGTTCAGAGAAAGCATTTGTGATATAATGTCATTCGACCTGAGTCATTAAAGATTAATTCAGAATTTCAAATCCTATCAAGGCTTCAAATTTAGTCTCAAATTTCTTCATCATGGTTTATCAAACCTAGGGAAAAAAATAGGTAATCTCTCCCTAAAACTACATTTATTTATATCTCAGAGCTAAACCATAATTTCTGGTTTACTCTTTGCTTGCATACAAATTAGTTATCTATTGTACTAATCAACTCTTGAGTATTAGATTGCATTTTTTAAAATATCTCCCTAACTGTCTATCTAGTGCACTAAATGCCTCTAATATCTACTTAAGAGGGGAAATACCAAGAGTCATTTTGATCATATAATACTTTCAGTAAATAGCTGAAATATGTGAAGGCTCTGCTAAATACCCCTAATCTCTTTAACAATTACTGGAACCCAGAGTTTCAAATGTACCTTAGAATAGCCTCTCTCTGTCTCTGGGTATGTGTGCATGTTTGCATGTGAAAGAGAGAGTGAGAGGGAGAAAAAGGAAGAAAACAGTACAAACAGATTGGAAAGCATTCTAATTATTTCATCAGTCGCAAGTTTCTTACTAATTCTTAGAAGTCTATTTTTTAAATTTTGCTTTAAGTTCAAATTCTGAAGTTATTGCCTGATCCTTGAATATAAAGACTTAAAATAATTCATTTGTTGAGTTCTAATTAGACATTTACATTAATTGACACAAATGCATTTGAAGGTGAAGCTGAAACAATTTTATATAATTGTTAGTGTAGTCATTGTGTTCATTATGTACTGTTGACAATTATTTTCTCCTTTTTCTCTTGCAATTTTGCTTAGAAATTTGTCTTAAATACAAATTATTCTTGTTATACAACTAGAGTTTAGTAAGAGGGAAATTCCCACATTCAACATCTACATTAGAAAGTAATGATGTAAAAGTCACCTGCACTGTACTCAGTCAGAATATGTGATTGCCTCCTGAGAGAAATTTGTTAACTCACCAGGAATAAGACAGCAAGGATAAGAAAACTATTAATCTTGAGTATTCCTGAAGATCAAGAGAGATGAAGAAAGGAGAGATGGTTAAGTTTTCTGACATTCCTGCTAACTAAACAGCAGGATTTTGTTGTTGTCATTGTTGATTAATTACATCTTCTAAGCTGTAGGTTATAAATATTAAAATTTTTAAAATTATTTTTGAAAAAACAAAAAATCTGTTTCCCATTTGCATCAAAAGGAAACAACAAATTATAACAGTAATCAAAATTGTCTAAAGAGAAGTTGAAAATTTATTTGACCTAACCTAATATGTAGTTTAAATATAGTGCAGTATGTTTGCATTTTTGCATGTTTATTTTGGTTGTATTTTATAAACCTGGCTTGGTAAAGTATAACACATCACTGTAATTAGTATGTGCACTGTGCCTTAGAAACTTCCAAGCTATGCTTATAATCTGTACCTTGTCAAGGCACGATGTAATGTTTGATAAACATGGTGCACTTCTGGGAGTTTACAAGGAGAACTGTCCTGAACAATGTTGTGGATTTTCTCTGAATTTTTTACTTATCATCTCTGTCATAGCCCTGAATCCAAAAGAAGAGCAATTATTTCTCCTGGGACTAGAATGAAATGGAAATGTTGCTGGGTTGTTTTAAGTGCTGAAATAACTTTCTCTCCTTCTCTCCATTTTTCTTTCCACTGAGCTTGTTTTCTATTCTTAATTTTCCATTTTCATTTCCTGCATGGGGTCTAATCACTGCCTTTCCTACCATCTGTTACCCATCTTCTTTCCACTGGAGAAAATTTAATAGAGTTTAAGGCCAATAATTTTGTATTTTCCTTTCCAATTCTTTTTTTTTTTTTCTTTCTAACATCCACATTGGTCTGAAAAAAATAACCATCAAGAATAAAACCGTCTCCATAACAAATTATTTTTCTTTTAGGGAAAGGAAAAACATTTTTGTAGCTTCCAATAGTAAACTTTGAATTACATTTTAATTCAGTTGTTCTGATTTTACTGAGGCACACATTACATTAACTTCTTGGTTACATTGTAGAACAGATTCTTGAGAAAATCATTTATCATTTCAAGATTTTAAAAAACGGAAAAAGATTAAACCCTAATTTGTTTAAAAAATTCTGGGTTCTTTCACTTGCACACAACCTTAGCACCATTTGCAGCCCTGGGATGGTGGCAAGCAAATTCCAGCTTGAAAAGAACAGTGTGCCAGTATTTCAGAGAACCAACTGCTTGTGACCAAGAAGTTCTAAACATATGTATTGAGAAGGTAGTTAGTGGGTCAATTTCTTCCAATCTTAATGAATCAATCATGATATACTTCTGATATAAACTTCTATAAACTATATCTGTCAGAAATTTTTAATTTCCCTATCCCTCTCTCTCATCTATATTCCTTTCTCCCTACCTCCCTCCTTTCTTTCTTTTCATAATCCTTCCTTCCTTCCTTCCTTCTTTCCTTCCTTCCTTCCTTCCTCCCTTCGTTCCTTCCTCTTTCTTTCTTTTTTCCTTTCTTCCCTTCCTTCTTTCGTTTTTCTTATCACCTATCTACCTGTATTCTTTTATCTATCTAGCTACTAAATATTTAGTGTGCATTTAGTTAAATGAGGACAATGAAGATTTTGAAGTACTTTTCTTAGCAGGGAAAGCAATCATTTATAGAAGAGAGTTAAAACTCATTATATTTGGGAGGCGGATTTGGCCCAGTCGTTAGGGTGCCACATGGGAGGTCCGCGGTTCAAACCCCTGGCTTCCTTGACCCATGTGAAGCTGGCCCATGTGCAGTGCTGATGCACACAAGGAGTGCTGTGCCACACAGGGGCATATCCTGCGTAGGGGTGTCTCCCATGTAGGGGAGCCCCATGCTCAAGGAGTGCGCCCCATAAGAAGAACCGCCCAGCTTGAAAAAAAGTGCAGCCTGCCCAGGAATGGTGCTGCACACATGGAGAACTAACACAAGATGATGCAACAAAAAGAAACACAGATTCCCATGCCACTGGCAACAACAGAAGCAGACAAAAAAGAAGATGGAGCAAATAGACACAGAGAACAGACAACTGGGGTAGGGGGGGAAGGGGAGAGAGAGAAATAAATAAACAAAATCTTTAAAAAAAAAGCTCATTACATTTATTTTGTTAGGGCAAGGTTTAAACATGTTTCAAATTTCTAATATCTGCATGTATATACTAGTACATCTCTTGATGTCTTGAGGGAATCCTTAATTATAGGTATGGGAGAAAGGATTATTTTATTCCTTAATCTAATTATAGGTACAGGAGTAAGGATTATTTTATTCTTTAGTCTACAAAATTGTAAAGATGTGTTTAAAGTTTGAAAAAATATGAGCATATAATGTAACTCCCTGAGGTCATTAATGACTATCATTAAGATAGTCAACACTTTACTGTACTTCTAAGTAAATTATTTTTCATAATGAAAAATATAGTTAGTATTTCTATCTACTTGTTTTCCTTCATTTGAACACATTCTGTAATAAATGCATTTGAAAAAATGTATTCAGATCCAACCATTTCTTACCATCCTCATGACCACTAATTGAGTCTGAATTGCCATCATCTGGTCTAGATTATAGATAATCATATAAAAGATCATACTATTTCTCCCCTGCTCCTGCACATTCTTAAAACAGTGGTCCTGCACAAACACTCCTTTGACCTAAGTCTAGCAATGCTTTGCCTTTTTACTTAGACACACATCCATCTTTAATTATTCTACAAAGCTCTGGGTAATTAGGAGCCCTGTTAACTCTGGAATCCCTTCCTACAAATCTCCTTTTACCCCAGTGCATTTTATCCACATGAGCCTCCTTGTTCCTTCTTTAAAACTCCAGCTTGTCTTTCTTTTAGAATTTTCTCTACAGTACCTTTTCCCATATTAGAGGTTGATTAACTCATGCATCCTTTTCCAGTTTTTGCTTAATTGTCACCTTTTCTTTGAGGCCTCCTTCGACCACTGTGCTTCCTATCAAACAGCCTATCACCATACTTCTGACTCTCTCTACTTTTCTGCTTTTTAACCCTGTATCTTACATAATAATTCACTTGTCAGTTTTGTTATTGCCCATGTACCTTTCTCCTCCATATAATGTAGACTCTAAGGGCTGGAGCTTTTGCTTTTTTCACTATTGTAGCCCAAGCACCAAAAATGGTGTGACATATGGTGTGGCATTTTTAGCATTATAATGAATCCCTAAAAGAGAAAGATTATGTTTGCAAGCTAATCTATTCGTCTGGGTGTGATACTCTTTGATTGAATTAAATTCAAAGGCTTTAATTTAACTTGATAACATCAATTTAAGGCTTTTGATTCAACCAAGTCAATAAGGCATGACTCAGGTTGAGTCCCTGCCCCTTTGGTGAACTGATATAAATGGACACTCACTCAAAAATACAAAAGGAAAGAGAGAGAGATCTCTGTCATGTTTGATCCTGGGACCCTGGGGAGAAATGAGTCATTTGCCTGATAGTTTGCATCTGAAGAGAACAGAGCAGCTGAGCTGCTGAGAATGCCCAGAAAGAAATGAGCCCTATGGCAGAAATTGATATATGAAACCCTGAGAGATCAAGAAGAGCCTATCCATCTTCTTTCTTCAACACCTGGCAGAGGTACTTTAGTGAAAAAGTACCTCTTATGGTACCTTGAGTTGGAATTTCCATGACTTTATAACTATAAGCTTTTACCCCCAGATAAATACCATTTATAAAAGACAACCAATTTCTGGTAAATTGCATCAGCACCCCTTTGGTAGACTAATACAGAATTTGGTACCAGGAGTGGGGTAAATTATGATGCAATTACCAAAAATCATAGAACAGTTTTATAAATGGGTAAGGGGTATTGTTTGGGAGAATTGTAAGATGCTTAATAGAAAAGGCTTAGATAATTTTGAAGAGACTAGTGGTAGGAATATGGAGCCTAAAATTATTTCTGATAAGACCTTAGAAGGAAATGATGAAACTATAATTGAAAATGGGAGGAAAGGTAATCCATATTTTTAAGTTGTAGAAACTTAGTAAAATTGACTCCTGATGATATATGGAATACAGAGTTTGAAAATAGTGATCCTGGGTATTAGCTGAAGAGCTTTTCAAAATAAACTAAGAGAACACAGCTTGGCTTCTCTTTGCAGCTTATAGCAAATTACTAGACAAAATAGATAAGCTGAGAACTGAATTGTTGGGCAAAAAGAAACCAGAAATTGATTCTGGAAATTCATACCCTCTGGAAATCAAGGTCCCAGATGATAGCACCCATTTGAGGACTTAACTAAACTTGGAACTTATAAACCAGAATTGAAAATGCAATTATTCAGGAAAGACTTATGGAATGAGTTACTGTCTGATAGCTTGGGCACCTGCTTCCTGCAAACTAAACCAACAAGCTTTTTGCAAGATGTGCTTTCTGCAAGACTGTCACCCTGGACTAAAAGACATGGAGGGGAGTGATGGAAGGGAAAATGGCTTTTTTAAGTGGAAAACCATGGAAACTGAGGTCTGGAATTAAGACATCTCCTTGGGCTAAGAGAGGGACCCCACCCATGTGTATGAAGAGGGTGAGTTTGTCCTGGCACTCGAATAGGGTGGGTGTTCTAGTGTACTGTTCAGGAGAATTTTGCCACCTCAGGCTACAGAGAGGGTGTAGACATCCTTTCAAGGTTGGGGAAAATGAGATCACTACCTCTGTGTTCTGAGAGGTGTAGGCCTGTTTCCCATAGATTGGGGAAGGCCAGATTGTCACCTTATTGTTCTGAGGAGGTTGGACCTGTATGCCAGAGATTGGGAAAAAAGTTGCTGCCACCCCACTGTATTAAGGGGGTTGAGACTTTACCCCAGAGATTAGGAAAAGTATAGCCATCACCCCCATCTTCTTAGAGTGTGATGTCTGGAGCTCAGTT